>NC_067232.1:37133121-37433121 GCF_019924925.1 Ctenopharyngodon idella
TTAAAAGTCATTAAATGGATTTTGTGAAAATTAAGGCCTTAAATGGCATTAAAAAGCATTACATTTTATTCCTACATGCATTAATTTTTTTTAGATAGTTTTGAAGGAAAATAATACCAGTTTATATTGAATATAGCCTTCATAATTAATACCTTTGATTTGCTGTTGCAAAATATGTACATTAGTCTGATACACACACGGAACCAGTTTGGTAATTGCCTCCGGCCGGTGCAAAATTGCCGTAACACTGTTTTGAACAGTGGCGGGCTGGGACCTGGAGACGGAAGTTTGAATCAGTGTTGCCAAATTAGCGACTTTTCAGACCCCTTTTGCGACTTTTTTCCAAGAAAGCGCATTGTGACGAATATACTTGTTAACCTGATCTAGCTTCTGAGACTCCCCGGTACTGCCGCACGAGCGCGAGATCTTGCTTTCCTGCTGCAGGCGCACCTCTCTCTGCGTCTGCTCTGTTCAGTGAGTGGCTGAGAGGAGCAGCGCATTCAGTTGAGGATGTCAGAGAACAAATAAAATAGATACTATTGCTTCTAACCTGAGTGATAATTTTAAGAGTACATATAGCCAAAATCACAGCAAATGTCTTTATATTATGTGTATGGTGATTTTGTCAGACAACGTCTCGATTATAAATCAGGATTTTAGCACTGGTTTAACATGTCAGGGCTCGACACTAACGCTTGTCAATTAGTCCGGGATAAGTGTATTTTTTGAAAGGGCAAGTGAAAGAGAATTTTACTTGCCTGGCTGGGCAAAGACCTGATTAAAACGTCAATACCAAAAAAAAAAAAGACTGATTTTATTACATTTAGTTTAAGTGGCGATCCATAGTGGATAATAATAGGCTGTATAATGTAGTGATGATAACAAGGTTGCGACGTTGAGGCTCGCACACCATTTTGAGGAGAAATGGAAACATGAGCGAAGCACACACAAAAAAAAGTTTTTATAACTTGATACAGGTACGCAAAATCACACGACCAAGAATGCTGTTTTCCTAAATAGGCTACTGTAACGATAAAAAAATGTGACACTGATTTCATACAACTGTTCAGTTAACAAATAGTTAATATTAAGTCACTTACATTTTAGAAGGAACATTGACTGTTTTTGTTCTATTTTAGCAGCAAAAATAGTTTCAAACAAAGATCACAGCAGAACCATAGTGCAACACTCAGCCTTGTTTTCGTTACTGAGTGATTAAGGGTTTTGAATGAATCGGTTGAGTCAAAGATTAAATGACCCATTCATAAACAACTGCCTCATTCTTGAATGAATCAGCCATTGGAATGAATCATTTAAATGAATGACTCACTTATTAAGACGGTTACTTGACGCCACCTACTGGTGGTTTAGTTTAATTTTCTAATTGTTTAATCATTTTCCCCCCAACATTTCTTACAATCCCATAATATTATTTAATGCAGTTGTAATTTTTTATTTTTTTTTTATTGTAAATTTGTCAATTTAATTTGATTGGTAACAGCCCTTAGTGTCTTATTCTAAATTAAATTTATTGATTGAATTTAAGAATTTAAAATGAAAGATGAATCATACATTTTACATGAATCGTACAAGAATCGTACAAGTGAATGAAAAGGCTTAATGTCGAGCCCTGCATGTAGTCTTAATGGGCCGTGTTTCAGTCACCATTTCATATTGTCTGACAACAAAAACAGAAAATATATAGATGAAACAATTTTATTGGGAATTTGGCTGTATTAAAATATATTATGTGAGCAAAAAGGGTAGCACCAGAGAAGTAAACAAATGTAAAGGGCTGACACTTGGCAGAATGCAACAATGACATGATGAATATTCTAATTGCCTTATGTCGTCATCTACCGACATTTACGGACATAATAAATACATATATATATATATATATATATATATATATATATATATATATATATATATAATATATAAAATATGGCATTAAAATTATATATATATATATATATATGGCATTAAAAATTGGCATTAAAAAGCATTAAATTAGATTTGATGAAACCTGTAGAAACCCTGATTGTATACCCAAGTTACAACAACTTCCTGTTTCATGACGAAACATCGAACTTTGTCAGGCTGCCACGGACATGCCCTTCAGCGAAAGCTCTAGATCTTAGCAATTTAATGTCTCCAAGGCCTTTAGATTAGACTGACCAAATATGATGTTGATCTGATAAAAACTCTAGGAGGAGTTTGTTAAAGTACGTCTGGAAATGGCATAACTGCCAAAATTTTGCAGAGAAAATTCAAAATATCTCACTTCCTGTTGGGTTTACATATTTTGCACCTAGGGGCTTTTTGTAGGTATTGGGCTGTTACATCTGTCTACCGAATTTCATAACTGTACGTGAAATGTAGCACGAAGGGCGCTTAATTGAAATTGTGTAGGTGGCGCTATTGAGCCATTTTGCCATACCTGAGTTTTCGAGCATGTTTAGGCCCTCAAATGCGATTCATTCCGGAGAAGAATAATTGGCCAAGCAATTACAAAAGGGTCATCACACTATCGGTGCTCAGGCCCTAATAACTGTTGAAAGTGAGCTATTATGTCAGAGCACTCTTTCATTAGGAAAAAATACCCCACCTTTACTAGTCAAGCATAATTACAGTACAAACCTTGTCAGTGAACTATGAGGGCAAAAAAAAAAAAAACCCAAAACAAAATAATTGTTCATTATTGAGGCAAAATGTTCAATTAATCAAGATTTTGATTTTAGGTCATATCATCCAGCCCTAGCGCAAACAGTTTTACTGTTTACTGCACATTGTCATTCTTGTAGTTATTAACGGCCAATGAATCAGATGTCTCAAACATTCAAAGAACAGTTTTCTTCCACATTGCAATATAAGGTGGATAGGATTCTTAAACCTCCCCTTTTCTTTCTTGGGTGCAGGAATGTACCCCACGCTGTGAGAATATTGTCACCCCTTGTTGTGAATAGTTTGCATATGTAACCCAATTTAAATTTTTATTTTTAATAAATGCAATAAGAATAATAACTGAATTGTTACACCCTACATAATCAGTACATACTGTACAAATAACTTTCTTTCAGGCTTTTATTTCATTTTGTATAAATCTTTGTCCCACAGCCTCGCAGATGCAAGACAGTGGCCCAGGATGTGATTCATCCTTGAGATCTTCCCTTGGGGCATCTCCAACTTTGTCTTTCTTGCAACAGCTAGGTTAGGGGAAACAAAATTCTCTTTTGATAGTGGAAGAATTACCATAGTATTCATTTTTACGTTACATAAATCTAAAAAATTATTAAACCACCAATTTATTTACTTATTTTTTACAGAGGAAGAGCCTTTGGATTGTTTATCAAACTCTCATTGTCACTCCTTGAAGAAAAGAGATGAACAAGAGAAGCAGAACTGCGATAAGTCAATAACGAAAATAACAAGTAAAATAAACCACGCACCTTCTGAATCAGACACAGCCATGGCCATGTGTAATCTGGCTAATGGTGAAAGTAATGAAGTCCCACCATTATTTTTAAGATCAAGACGGTCTTTAGTGAACAACACTGGAGGAAAGAAGCAGTCTACTTTAGAGAATTTCTTTCATAAAACCACTTCTGAAAGAAAACAAAGCACACTCCTCAAACCAGAAACTGAAAACATTGAAATATCAACAGAGTTATCTGGCAGCCCTGAAAGACCTAAAAGTTCCCTGCCCGAAAGCCTCACAAAAACAAATCACAAAAACAGCAAAAGTATACAGCACTCCAAAGAACTGCAGACCAACTCTAAACGTTCCTATTCCAGGAATTCATCTTCAGCACGCGGTTGTTTCACAGCAAATAAAAATGCCATTAATAATGATGAATCTGTTACTTTCAAGCCTGTTCATAAATGTCAACGTAAAACTTCTGCTCCACTGTGTTCAGCTGACTCAATTGGTGATCTTCCTAGTCAAGATGATGATGGTGAGGTGTTTGAAGACATCTTCTCACCAGCCAACAATGCCCTTAAGCGGAGGGTCATTTTGTTTGGTTCAACCTCAGAAGCAGTGCACATGTCCACTTTTCACCTAGAGGATTCAAACAAGAAGAGCAAGAGATTGTGTAGTAAAAAGCGAAAACATGAAAATATTGATATTAAAGACTTGGTTGACTCATCAAGCCCTGTGGATATGATGGAGGAAATTGTTCCTGAGACACATGGCTCAAAGCCTGAATGTTTGTCTGAGTGTTTGCCTCAGTCACCCAGGTTTGTAGAAATAAAACTCAAGCCGTTGGCAAAGAAACAGAGGACGCAAACTAGGCTAAGCTCTGCTGTTCTCTCTGAAGTGAAGGAACGTAAAAGCTCGGTCAAACTCAGTCCTGCTAACAAAAAGAATGTATCAACGGCTGCCTCTCCAATGTCATCCTCTGCGGTTTACACAGAGCAGCAAATACAGAAGTTTCTCAAACCCGACCCTGATCTCAAATGTGGTATTGAAAACAGACAGATGGGTTTAAAAAGTATGTGAATTAGATTTTTTTTTTTTTTTTTTTGTTATATATAAAATGTGTAAATTGGACCTTGGTTATCTCTAAGCAGAGCTGAATTTATAAATGGCAGGGCTTGGCAGTACATAGTATTGAAATATAAAAGCTGTATATCAGGTGAAAATTTGCATCCCTGAAGCTGTATTTAATTGTACTCAGTGGCTTAGAAATAAAAAATCTAGGTCCCTGCTAAAACTGTAATAAAATTCAATTGTTTACTTTTATCTACTCTATACCTTCCTTTGTATTAGTTGAGAAACATTCCACAATAAAGCATGCTTTTAAAATGTTGCACGGTTGACCAAACATTTAAGAAATGCTCTTATCTGCTGCTCAGCTGTGTCGCTGCGCACCTGCTGTGTGCTGCTCTGCTCTGCACTCAACTTTCTTTGTTTGCATTATTTCAGTTGCAGGGAAAGAGAATAAAAGCACAGCTTATGGGATCATTGAGAGAAGTTATGAAATGTGCAGCAAACCGGATACTATGAAAAAGGACAAGTACATGAAGGTAAAGTAGCAACAGTTTTTTTTGGGGTTTTTTTTTGTTTTTGTTTTTTTTCTCTCCATGTATTGTAGATGGTACTAAAGATTTCAGTTGGGCAAAAAATTAATGTAAATGAGACATTTATGTGAGCTAATTTATTAAAAGATATTTTTGAGAAATTGCAAACAATTGCAAACCCTCTTTTGGCATAAAAAACCACTGTCAGGATTTACTAAAGATGCAGTGGAAAAATTAGCTATGAAAAGGCATGGACAACTTTTTTTTTTTTTTTTTTGCGGCTGACCTTATTGCATATGCAGTATTTGTAGGAGTTTCCCTTTCAGATGCAGTATTTATGGGAGGAGAGTTTAATGAATCATGAAATGTGATTTACTAATGATTGTGCTAATCAATTTACTGGTATTTGCACCATTTTACGCCCCAGAAAAGCATATCTTAAGCCACTTTGCACCTGTATTGTTAGTAGATCACACATATCTGATTATCATCAGCTCTGCTTGTTTGCGCAAATTTGCGCTGATCTTGATAGACGGTATTGGTCATTATGGAAATGATCTGGCTGTGTCTGTTCTTTAATGTGTGCATTGTCAGAAGATCACCCTGCAGAACTTCCCACTCCCATCTGTGCTTTTATGGGATTGCGGTCTTAAAGGATTAGTTCACTTTCCAATTAAAATTTCATGATAATTTACTCACCCCTATGTCATCCAAGATATTTATGTATGTATTTCTTCAGTCGAAAAGAAATTAAGGTTTTTGAGGAAAACATTCCAGGATTTTTCTCCATATAGTGGACTTCAATGGTCTCCAAACGGTTGAAGGTAAAAATTACAGTTTCAGTGCAGCTTCAAAGGGCTTTCATTTGTTTATATAAGGCGCATACATTTTAAATTTTTTTTTAGAAAATGACAGATCGTTTCACTAGATAAGACCCTTATTCCTTGTCTGGTGTCGTTTAAAGCCCTTTGAAGCTGCACTGAAACTGTAATTTTTACCTTCAACCGTTTGGAGACCATTGAAGTCCACTATAAGGAGAATAATCCTGGAATGTTTTCCTCTAAAACCTTAATTTCTTTTCGACTGAAGAAAGAAGGACATGGACATCTTAGATGACATGGGGGTGAGTAAATTATCAGGAAATTTTAATTTAAAAGTGGACTAATCCTTTAAGCTAATTTACCCCGTTTAGTAAATCTGCCCCTTAGTGTACAAAAGTAAATAATGCCCCTAAATCAAACATTGAGATGACTTTTTAGTTAATTTTTTAAGCAAGTAATTCATAGCATAAAACACATTGTGATTGGAACAATCTGTTAATATGTATTAACATGCAAGCAAACTTGTATATAATGCAGTCAGTTTTGTTTTACCTTGTATTGTGGTGTTCATTGTTTTTAAAGGGCATATGTGTCGTGCAACCTGCCCTTGTTGGCATCTGTCTACTTTGATTAGCCAAGAAACATACATTTGTCCTCCCTTTAAAAATTTGGTATGACTGTTTGTTTTGCTGTCCTAACTGCATGATTATATGGTTAGTTGCAGTTTTTTTTTTTTTTTTTTTTTTTTTTTTTTGCATTTGTCATTGCTTTTTTTCCCTGCAATCAGAACAGACCCACTGCCCTAGTCCACTAATAATTGTATAGCAACAAACAACCATGTTTTTGTTTTGTTTTTTCTTCTTAAAGCTATCCTGCATGCCATGGTTTTTTTTTTTTTTTTTTAATATTGTCACCTATACTTTTTAATGGACCTTTCTTACATGAGAGGAATAAAACTGTTTAAAGCTGTATTCTAACCCATGTTTCCAGGTGAAAACAGCTTTCAGCTTGACGCTTCTGTCTTCATGGAGTGTAGTAATTTGCTTTGATGCAGTTGTTATATGCTAGTCTCCTTGTTGCCGCCTTGGCTTCCTGTGTATTTTCTTTGCTACCATGACATGCACCTGGCAGAGGTCTCTTTGCTTTTTCTCAGCTTGAACAAAACTCATTCCTGCCACAGAGAGAAGCAAAGGGCTTTTATCTCAAGATGCCATTTCCACATGAACTGTGTCACTGAGCTTTATCACACTGGGGTTTATTCCATTGTGGTAAAGAATTTACAGGGCATTTTGTCAACAGTGCTCCCTTTTGACTTGTAGTATATCTGCTTAAATAGTTATATTGAAAAAATCAACTAGGTGTTTCAGGTGCTAAGTATGATGATTTATGGAGAGGTAAAATTTGGGCATGAGAATGGTGAGGCTTCTCCTATTTAAAAAATATAAAATATATAAAAATATATTTAAAAAATCATGCACTTGGGCACAATAAGCAAGCCAATATGCAGTGCATTCTATTTCCAGAACCCTGTATATCATTCATTCCATTAAAATATGTTTCAGTCTATATATTTTAGCATGTCAACAATCCAGCGCCTTTCTTTTAAGAGTGCGCATGTGTGTAAATGTGCAAGGGAACCCCGAAGTATGTGGTTCAAATGACGAGGTGCAGCCAGTGCCACATCCTAAAGCTGAAACCGGCCTTAGGCAGCTGATTTGTTGCCTCGCTGCCCTGTCAGACAATGACTTTGCAGGCAGCATTTGTGCACAAGGTAACTTGCAAAACTGATTTCGGACAGACTGCTGAGGCAGCATAACGGTTTAATGATATACAACAAATGTACTTTGATAACTGAATATTTAATTACTACAATAGTAATTGGTAGAAATCGCATCAAAAGTGGAAATCGGGTGGTCATTTTTGCGCACAAACTGACCACCAACTGCAACTTTCAGATGCCATCATTTTTTTTTTTTTTAAGCTTAACTGTCACAGAATGGAACGCACAGAATTGTGGAATATCATAGGTAGTGAAGGATACATCTATGCTGCCTTCAAAGATCTATCAGATGAAGTTATCTCAGGAGACAGGAAGTGAAGCTGGTTTTGGATGTGCATCCAGCATTTTTAAACCCAGGTTTCTACAGTTTGAGTTACATCGTACAGGAAACACACCCTAGGCAAGGGTTATTATAGTAAACTAAAAGTAATGATTTTTTTTAATGATTGCAGTTAAAAAAAACTTAACTTAAAAAATCTTTTTTTTTTTTTCTTTTTTTTTTAAGTTGCCATTTCTCATTTTCATTTAGTTAACTTTAAATTTAAGTTTAAATAACTTGAAAAAAATAGTATCTGTGATACTAAAATGATGATTTAGGCATGTGCATACTTTTGCCATATTACAAATATGAATAAATTGAAGTAAACACTGTAACCAACAGTGCACTCAGTAATCTGATAAGTCTGTGTGCACTGGGAATCTACATACATACAGTACAACGAATATGACATGAATATGGCAGTGGCCAACTGGGTGTAGCACAGCATAGTTTCAATACAAGGATTGATCGTGTTCAGTGACATCTAAACTCTCCTGGAGTGACCATTACACAGTTCAGAGTACACAAGTTTTTATACAGTCTACAAATGCACACTTCAGATTTCACATCTGGATTTGCCAAAGATTGCAAGATTTGTAAAATGTAATGTTTATTAGAATTCCAAATACTTTAAATTATATAGATGCATATTTGCTGAATGTCGACAGTAAATGAGAAAGTATTATAGGTTTTGCTTTTATTTTGTTACTAATAGTAGAAAGGCAAGCACTATGATAATTTTTCATATACCGTTCGCATTCTTTAAGGCAATATACTGTGGAAAGAGTTAACTGTAAAACATTCATATTTTTTAACATTTTATTACGTCTTAATTTTCTGTTTGTTTTTGTTTTTTTATATATCGTAATGTTGCAAGATAAAATGTTTAGGCAGTGATATCTAAAAAAAAAAAATATATATATATATATATATAATATTATTTATTTATTTTATTTGTCAATCATACTTTTGTTGCATTTCAATAAAATTAACAAAATAGAAAATCATTTATCTTAAAAAAAAAAAAAAAAAAAAAAAAAAAAACCCAGCTAAACAGTTTCTGAAAATTGCTTGAGTAGTTATGGCTATATCATGAATAAAAATCACAAACATACTAATAAAATTATTTTAGATATCCAATATAAATAAAAATGTAAAATGTAGTTTTGTTAGAAGTGAATGAGGAAAACAGTGCTTTGAATATCTCTAGCTCCTAAAAATGTAAATCGGGTGTTAATTAACTGAAGACATATTGTGGGAATGGATGGAAAAAAAATTGAGTAAATAAAGCTTTAAAATAAAATAAAATTTTTTTTGCTCAGAACAAACCTAAATGAAAAATAGTTCGTTTTTAATCCCTTATTTTAGACGTGCATGACAATCACAAATATGTTATAGCTTGACTACATGTTTAAACATGGCACTAGAAATGTTATGCCAGTGGCTTTGGTTGAGTGCCTGTGTTGACTGTTTTTAATCACTTCGTGTGTGGAACATAATTTCAAACTCAGAGTTTCCACCGTAGGATGGGACAATTTTGTTTATATCTGTATACTTTGTATCTGAAAAATAACAAAGGTCACAGTGTAAGCTGCTGCCAGATAAGTGCACTATGTTGTCCTAAACATGAGAGACATGCTTTATTTTAAGTGCTTCAAACTAAATTGTAAACCTACATGGCTTGCCCTACTGTCAGATGCATGTTTATGGTGTCTGAGATGCGTTTTCCTCAGCGCACAACTTACATGCTGTGGTTGTACCTGTAAATGTTACAAATTCACGCAAGTATTTCAATTTTGCATAAAGAATTATCCTGATGGCAAGCAAGTTTACTTTTAACTTCGCAGACTTCAATGAATGAGTGCTGGCATTTTGATAACATTTTGCATCCAAAAGTGTAAGCTCCGCCTACGGATAGTCTGAACAACAGAGGGTTATTAACTAAACCGATATTGTGAGAGTAGGTTTATCACTAAAAATTGTCATACTTTGTCTACTCTTTATACAGCATTATGGTAAAAAATACAATATATATTATACTGAAAAATACTTTTTTTTTTTTTTTTTTTTTTTTTCCCCTCCCCCACACCACCATTTGGCCTAAAACTCTGTTCGTTGTTCGTTGTCATCCAGTTTAAAATGGAGACTACAAACACTGAGGTTTTTCAGCTTTTCTGTAGTGGTGTTCTCTCCATATTTATGATTCTTTGCAGCTTTTACCCACTGCCTACAATGTTCTGGATCCTTCAGTGGAAACTGAAAATAACCCTCAGCCACTAAACGCTTACTGTTGTAAAAACGTTTGTAAAAAATACAAGTGAACACCATTATGGCTAATGCAACTACGCAATAATGAGTGTGTGAAGTAAATGAGTGTAAAGTTTATAAATGAATTGAGCAGAGCAACTTCCATTTCTCTAATTATCTGTTTTTATATAGAGATCTCTTATTTGAAGAGGTGGATGATTATCCTGACCCAAAGTTCCTCTGGAAATATTAATAATAATAAAGATTTTTCCCTTTTATTCAACATTTGTTTTAATTGAAACATTTCAATACATTTTTATAATTTTAATAAATAATTATTTTATGAGCTATTCAAGGCATATTTGTTAAATGAAAACTATGAAAGGAACAGAATTACATTTAAAATTGGCTTCTCATGTAATTTCACAAACTTTCAGTCAAAGCCCAGGCCACTTCTGGATTTATCTGAATACATATACAAATAATTTTGAGATTGTTATAGATATAGATACTGGCTCCCTGCACACCCCTAATGAACAGCATTGAGTTTTGCCCCGTAAACAGATTTATAACTGAAGCCTTTACATGACAGGGTGGAGGTTATATTATAATGTAGCTTTTCAGTAGTGAAGCTATTTTATTGATAAGTCACAGGGCAGCGACAAGTTTCTGTGGTCCTGAATGTTTTTGTGCGCCTTGTGATTTCTCTGTGTGCGTGAGTGACTGCCTGTATGTGTGTTCATTTGTTTTAATGAAGGCGGCACACTAATTTAGATCAGTGATTAAACTGACTGGAACAACCTGTGCATTACGTGATTTTAATTCACACCTTTCAGTGAAACAAGTTCTGTATTGAGACAGACCATGGTATATTAAAGTTTAATTTATGGGTTACAAATTTTGTGAAAACACCACAGAATAATTGATGTAAATCAGATATTTAACAGATGTTTCACAGGTTAAAGCAGCTACAGAATTGTCTTCCTTGAACAGTGACACATTTTACGAGCAATGACTAGCTTGTATTGACTGGAAAAATCGCTGGCACCTGCACATGTTTGTGTCATGGTCTCGGAAAGCATTTTGGTAAACATGTTATGTATGAACCTGTTTTAGCTGCCCTGTTCATTGATGGATGTAAGCCCCAACTTCCTGTAGGAATAGAGAGGAAGGCCATTCATGTGTTTGTACTCCAGGGCTGTTGAACTGAGGCCAGGGTACAGAGGACAGATAAAAAGGTGCCACGCTGTTCTGTGCTTAAACGGCTCTCAACTGCTTCCCCTCCCATATGGCCTTGGGCTTTCATTTCCTTTTTGTTCACCAAATATGCAGATATCCGGCATGTGTTTACTGGTTTATGCTACTCTCCAACAAAACAGGAGCTCAGTAGTACATGTGTCTGAGATAATAAAGTTGATTGGCATTAAAAAAAAAAAAAAGATCTAGTGTATTAGTAAAAATAAATGAACTGCAAATTATTTCTAATCAGTGTTTTTCATTTCTTTTTTCTGTCTTTTCAGAAAAATAGGTCCTTGGTAATGACAAGCATGCCCACTGAGTAAGTATCAATTATTGTGTTTTCCGAATACTTTGAAACTAAAAATAATAAAGCTGGGTTATTCTGTGTCAACTCAACCAGAGGTCCCCGGCTCTTTTTATATTTTTTCCTGTGAAAGACCAACATAAATAGTGATGAAAGCCAAAATACTAAATGTCATGCGTGAGTATTGAGTAATCCACTATTTTGTAGAAGGGGGTCAAAATTACAATTTTCACCTGAGATTTGGAGTCAATCTAAAAATGACTTTAGAAAGATGGCAGCATTATTTTTTTAATTTATTTATTTATTTTTTTAACAGAGATTGGTAGGTCTGTTAGTAAAATCAGTTATCTTTGTGGGATTATATGCCGTATCTTTGGTTCTTAAACTTTTCTTTTGGTATCCATATCTTTAAGGCCCTATATGGTTCAATTCAAGAGTTATTGGGATCTTAATATGGCTCTAAGAGTAAATTGTACACAATTTTAAAGGTCAAAAACCAAATGTGAGACACTGCATACAGCGGATAATTTTTTTTCTTTTAAAGAGGAATGTCTGAAGAGCAAATTATATTGAAACTAGAAATGTTTCTTGTTTCCCCTCTATCAAAACTATTGCACAGAACATTCCTGTCTGAGTATCATAAATATTCTTTTTCTCAAGTTTATGTGCCTGTAACTCAAGAAGTATTAAAGATATGTCTCTATCCTATTAGATTCTGGTTCTTAATAAACTTCTCATTTAGAGTATTTATTTTAAAGGCCCTATATGGTTTTATCCCTAAGATATGGCCTATGGGGATCCCAATGTGGCTCTGTTCATATTGTTGAATTTTACCCATTTTCAGTGGTTGAAAACCAAATGTGATTTTGTTTATCCAGTCATGACTGTTGACACAGCATGTGTGTATATAAGAACCATTTAAATATATATATATATATATATAAGTGTGATGTCAAATTATGAATAACCAGGATTAATTAACTCCTCGTAAAGTTATGAACAGTGAAACATAAGATAACCCAGGATCCCATTTACCTGGGGTTTATACAGGTGCTGGTCATATAATTAGAATATCATCAAAAAGTTCATTTTTTTATTATAAATTATTTTTAAAAATGAAACTTTCATATATTCTAGATTCCCTACATGTAAAGTAAAACATTTCAAAAAAAATTTTTTTTTTAATTTTGATGATTAGAGCGTACAGCTCATGAAAGTCCAAAATCCAGTATTTCAAAATATTAGAATATTTCCTAAGATCAATCAAAAAATGGATTTGCAAAACAGAAAAGTTCAAGTTCTTTAAAGTATGTTCTTTTGTGCACTCAATACTTGATCGGCAGGACATATTACAGCAAATGACTTGCTCCTAGCACAAATTACTGCATCAGTGAAGTGTGGCATGGAAGTGATCAGCCTGTGGCACTGCTGAGGCACTATTGAGCCTTCAGATCATCTGTATATTGTTGGATCGACTGTTTCTCATCTTTCTCTTGAAAATATCCCATAGATTCAGGTCAGGCATGTTGGCTGGCCAATAAAGCACAGTAATATCATGGTCAGCAAACCACTTGGAAGTGGTTTTTGCACTGTGGGCAGGTGCTAAAGTCCTGCTGGAAAAGGAAATCAGTATCTCCATAAAGCTTGTCAGCAGATGGAAGCATAAAGTGCTCCCAAATCTCCTGGAAGATGGCTGCATTGACTTTGCACTTGATAAAACACAATGGACCAACACCAGCAGACGTCACGGCCCCCCCAAATCATTATTGACTTCAGAAACTTCACACTAGACTTCAAGCAGCTTGGATTCTGTGCCTCTCCAGTCTTCCTTCAGACTCTGGGACCATGATTTCAACATGAAATGCAAAATTTACTTTTATCTGAAAAGAGGACTTTCGACCACTGTTCACTGTCCAGTTCTTTTTCTCCTTAGCCCAGGTAAGATGCTTCTGACGTTGTCTCTGGTTCAGAAGTGGCTTGGTAGTCCTTTTCCTTTTCCTGGTGACTCTTGATGCGCTGACTCCGGCTTCATTCTACTCATTGTGAAGCTCTCCCAAGTGTTTGAATCGGCTTTACTTGACAGTATTCTCAAGCTTGCGGTCATCCCTGTTGCTTGTGCACCTTTGCCTACCCAATTTCTTCCTTCCAGTCAACTTTGCATTTAATATGCTTTGATACATCACTCTGTAAACAGCCACCCCATTCAGTAATGACCTTCTGTGACTTACTCTCTTTGTGGAGGGTGTCAATGATTGTCTCCTGGACCATTGCCAAGTCAGCAGTCTTCCCCATTAGTGTGGTTTCAAAGAACAAAAGATACCCGGAATTTATACTGTAGGGATGGTCATTTAATGAAACTCAAATGTAAATATTCTAATATTTTGAGATACTGGATTTTGGACTTTCATTAGCTGTACGCACTAATCAACAAATTTAAAAAAAAAAAAACTTTTGAAATGTTTTACTTTACATGTAGGGAATCTAGAATATATGAAAGTTTAATTTTTTAAAATAATTTACAATAAAAAAATGAACTTTTTCATGATATTCTAATTATATGACCAGCACCTGTAATAACCCAGTGTGAACTATTTCAAGTGTGAGAGCCCTTAAATATTTCAAAGTTTGAGCTATTATCAGTGATTCCACAAAATATGCCTCTTAGCAGATACTACTTGATCTATGACTTTGCTTCACATGTGATAACAATAGAAAATCATAATACTTAAACAATCCAGGTGAGGAAATCTTGGTTTACTGATGTAAATACAATGTGTGGGGAAAGCAAACACACTTTCCTAGGTGGCATGGAACTTGTTTTAAACATGTACAGTACTGCATAATTTAACTCATGCAAGCTTCAGAAGCTATTAAAATGAACAAAACCCTTCTTCTAAATATCTGTGAAACTGATTCAAATATAGAATCTTATGAACAGACTACTGAGAGCAAGTTAAAGTGTCACAACTTGACCATTTCAGTGTATCATATGGGTATGTTCTATGCAGTTGTTTTGATAGAGGGAAATGAGATACATTACTAGTTTCAATATTTATTCTTCAGACTTTCCCCTTTGAACACAATAAGCATCAGCTGTGTGCAAGGTGACCCACTTTTGGTTTTTGACCATTAAAAATGTTGTTAATCAACAATTTGGACATGGAGCAGCATCTGAGATCCCCATATATATGGGATTGAACCATAATAGGGCCTTAAAAACATTCCAAAAGAAAAGTTTGCCAAGAACCAGAATGTAAAATCTATTGAGATATCTTTAATATTTTTTGAGTTACAGGCACGCAAACTTGGGGAAAATAATATTTTATCAGACATGAATGTTCTATCCAGAATCAGAATCAGAATGCGCTTTATTCGCCAGATGTGCACAAACACACAAGGAATTTGTTGTGGTTTTCTACAGGAGCTCTTGGTACACACATACATATGACATGAGAACAGAAAGAACTTTTAAATAAGTAAACTAAGAAAATAATAATAAATAAGTAAAATAAAATAAATAATTATACTAATGTGGTATACATCTAGAACAGAAGACATACAGATTTGTATTGTATATACAGCAGGATGAAAAAAAAAATTTTTTATATATATATATATAGCGTTGGGGGAAAAAACTGTTCTTATGCCTAGATGTTCTAGTGCACAGAGATCTGTAACGTCTGCCTGAGGGCAGAAGTGCAAACAGGTTGTGTCCAGGGTGAGAGGGGTCTGTGATGATGTTACCTGCCTGTTTCTTCATTCTGGCGTTGTACAAGTCCTGAAGGTTGGGCAGGTGCACACCAATTATCCTTTCAGCTGTCCTAACAATCTGTTGCAGTCTTCTTATATCTGATTTGCTGGCTGACCCAAACCAAACAGTTATAGAAGTGCACAGAACTGACTCAATAACAGCTGAGTAAAACTGTAAAACTTCTCCTAAAGTCCACTATCATCTCCACTGTTTTGAGCGTGTTCAGCTCCAGGTTATTGTGACTGCACCAAACAGCCAGCTGTTCAACCTCCAGTAAGCAGACTCGTCTCCGTCCCGGATGAGGCCGATGACTGTGGTGTCGTCTGCGAACTTCATGAGCTTGACAGAGGGGTCTTTAGAGGTGCAGTCATTTGTGTAGAGGGAGAAGAGCAGTGGGGAGAGCACACAACCCTGAGGAGCTCCAGTGCTGATGGTGAGGGTCCTGGACGTGGGTTTTCCCAGTCTCACTAGCTTCTGCCTGTTTGTCAGGAAGCTGGTGATCCACTGACAGATTGAGGTGGGTACAGAGAGCTGAGTCAGTTTATTCAGGAGGGTATCCGGGATTATGGTGTTGAAAGCCGAACTGAAGTCTACAAACAGGATCCTTGCATAAGTTCCTGGTTTGTCCAGATGTTGTAGGATATAATGCAGTTCCATATTGACTACTGCATCCACAGACCTGTTTGCTCGATAAGCAGACTGCAGGGGGTCCAGCAGGGATCCAGTGATGTCCTTCAGGTAGGCCAGCGTCAGTCTCTCAAATGACTTCATGACCACAGACGTCAAAACAACAGGTCTGTAGTCATTTAGTCCTGTGATTTTTGGTTTCTTGGGTACAGGGATGATGGTGGAGCATTTGAAGCAGGAGGGGACTTCACACAGCTCCAGTGATCTGTTGAAGATCAGCGTGAAGATGGATGACAGCTGGACAGCACAGGCTTTGAGACAGGCTGGTGAAACACCGTCTGGGCCTTTGGCTTTCCTAATCTTCTGTTTCCTGAAGACTCTGCATACATCCCTCTCACTGATCTGAAGTGCAGGTTGAGGAACAGGAGGGAGAGGGGTGAGGGTGTTGATGGCTGTGTGGTGAGCCGGTCAGAGCGGGTGTGGGGTGTGAGACCAGACTTTTCAAACCTGCAGTAAAATGTATTCAGCTCGTTGGCCAAATGTTGGTTGTCCACAGTGATGGGGGATGGGGTCTTGTAGCTGGTGATGGTTTTCAGGCCCTTCCACACTGATGCTCGGTCAGTAGCTGAAAGCTGGTGTTCTAGCTTCTTAGCATAGCTTCTCTTTGCTACACTGATTTCCTTATTCAGTGTGTATTTGGCCTGTTTGTACAAGACTTTGTCCCCGTTCCTGTAGGCATCCTCTTTAGCCTGGTGAAGAATTTATTTGTTTTCATAGGAAACAAGATACATTTCTATTTTCAACATTATTTTTTCTTCAGACGTTCCTCTTTAAAAGAAAAAAGTATCTGTTGAATGCAAAGTGACCCATGTTTGGTTTTAGACTGTTGAAAATGTGTACAATTTAATAGTTTATTCTTGGAGCCCCATTGAAATCCCCATGTCTCTGGAATTAAACCACATAGGGCCTTCAAAATGAAGACACCAAAAGAAAAGTTTAAGAACCTAAATCTAAAAGGATAAGAAGATATCTTTAATACTTCTTGAGTTACAGGTTTTCAAACTTTGGAAAACTGCTTTTTCCCATTTTTGAACTATCACCTTTGTCTTATAATCCAACAAAGATGGCTAAAGTCAGCAGATTTTACTAACAGACCTACCATTCTGTGTAAAAAATAATGATGCTTCCATCTTTTTAAAGTCATTTTACCCCCCTTTAATTTGACTCTAAATCTCAGGTGAAAATTGTCATTTGACCCCCCTCTCAGGGCTCTAGACTGCGACCAAAATGGTTGCAAAAACGACAATTTTTTTGATAATGTGCAAGTTAAAATTTTACATGGTCGCATTGGTGCGTAATGTATTCCTTTAACTCTTTTGTGATTTAGAACGTTTAGTGCATCATGTGATCAACTGCTAAATTCAAATGTGCTTTCGCACTTTGGCTGGCGCGCTGAGCCAGAGACTGGCGAGCTCAGTGCTTGACATGACAATATTCAAAGTATTCAGTGTTTTAAACCACATAAGGTTTATTTTATGTTTCAGACATTTAAATACACACATGTACTAGCAAAACAATACATTTTATAGCTCGTAAAATACACACTGATGTCTATGGAAGCGGCAATAACAATCCATTCAATTATAAATTGACAAGGTATTTTATTCATATCAGATACACATTAAGTAACTATAAAGTTTACTCTATTCTTCTCCCACTTCACCAGCCACGTACTTTCATGTATTTTGGGAGAAGTGGATGATTTGACGTGTTGTAAATCCGACAGATCCGATTCTCTGAACTGCGGTACAAACTAACGTGGCTAACATCACGCATTATAGATCAACTAATATGATCATTATAAAGTTTTTTTTGTTTGTTTGTTTTTTTCCTACAACAAAACACATTCACTTACATGTATTTGAGTATTGAAATATCAGGTAGGTAATGGCATAAACAGCAAGTTTGTGAATATTTTGAATAAAAAAAGTAAAATGTTTAGTCACTGTCAATCTTTACATCTGTGCAAAACCAGCATATACAAATTAAAAGCACGATTCATCAGCATGCAAGGTCATTATTATTATTAATATTAAAAAAAGGGTTGCATATTGTAAGTCAGTGCAACCAACTGAAAAAGTTAGTTGCACCAGTGCGACCAGTGGAAGAATGAGTCTAGAGCTCTGCCCCCTCTACAAAACAGTGGATTACTCAAATATTCTACATACCTTCTGTCATCCTATTGATAGTTTATACTTTTTTTAGCGATTAAAAATGCCTTTAGTATAATTCAATTAATCAATCCATTAGTAGGAATCCATCAAAGTCCCGGAGGTGTAAGTTTGCATTAATAATAAGCCTTGATAATAAAAAGCCTTGTCCGAGTGCATACAGATGGTAGTCAACCAGAATGCGTTTTTTTGCCGTGGGTACTGTCGCGGTTTACCGCGGGAAATTCATTTATGCTCTTGACCGCTAAGTGATGCTATAACAATAGATTTTCACGTTATGGAGTGGACACATCACAGCTCGTTTTCGCGAGTAGCAGTCAACTGCGCCTTGTGGAGATTAAAATACTATCAATAAGATTTTTAAAAATCACATGCACACCACATGTAGTAAATGTAAGCATGCGTGTAAGCATTTGCTGTTTATAATGAATTAAAACAGTAGGCCTACAGTAAATGTCAAAATTGTTTACTTTTTCATGGACTGCGCATCAATGCAGTACTAATACCCCATATTTCTCTTTAAAAATGTCTTAATAGGCCTATGTATTTTCTTCTTGTAATAAAATAAAAAGAAAAAGAAATGTGAATTATATAGGCTACACATAAAACACATTTGTGATAGCATAGTTTTCATTAATAGGCTACGTGAATGAGTAGGCTTTGCACATGCGTTTTGACAGCAGTGAAAATAGGCCGGTGCATAACGCTACGACCAGGGGCGCAGGAGACATTTTCAAAGTGGGGTGGGGGGGGACCAAACTGTAAGCAAAAGTTTAGACAGTAAGATCAGATTTCCAGATATCGGACCACATTGCTGAAAGTGATACATATTATAGTATATGTTGTCTGTGCTATAAAAAAAAAAAAAAAAGCGTTTTGTGATTTTGATCAGTTTTATTTGTTCCAGGACAAGAATATTACAATCTAGAACAGGATCTACATCCTCCAGATTTTTATAATTCCTTATGTGCATCATTTTTGTCATCTGTGTTGAGCATCACCCCAGCATCACCTGGCTGCCTCCTGGAGATGTGATGCCAGCTGTGCCAGTTGCTGCTGTTGCTCACTAATCTTCATCAGCAACTGAAACAAAGAAACTGTTAATACACAGTTTTTGCACTGTAATAATATCCATTTCACATATATCAAAATGTAGATTTATTGAAATGACAATTTTATTTAAGTCTGACTGGTGTGCAAGCAGCCTTGCCATATCCTAAATGTAGTTTTGACTTTTTTTTGTCAAATAATAATTTATCAGTTGCTGTGCTTTCACATTTCAAAATAAAAAGTTTATCAATTTAGTATAAGCATTGTAAATGCAGTAATGCAGTATATATACATATACAAACGCAGAGTCCTTTCCTCTCGCGTCCTCTCCACTGCGCTGCTGGCCGAGGCAATCATCGCAATCGTTTCGATTTCAAAGATATCTTTTATCAATGCCATCGATGCTTTTTCCTTTTCTAGATGTAATTATCGAAATCAAAACAGTCCATAAACTATAAATCCCCACGAAAACTCGCGAAAACTAATCTGAACTAATCTGAGAGATCAGCCTCCTGACCTTGAAGTGTCAAATTTCTCGGTTTCTGAATGGACGGATGGCTTGATTGACATGTCCCCACAAACGCTGAGTTCCGGGCATGATTTATATACCATCGACATGTCCTCAGAAAACGTTAGCACGCTTTGATCGATGGTTTGGAGATCGAGTGTTTCTAGGTTCAAGAGAGCATTTCCTGTTCTGCACATCCGCGACAAAACAGTTGATTATTTACGAATGAAAGCTCACAAAAATGTGAAAATGGTCTCGTTTGAAAGAAAATATCCTAAGCTAAAAGATGATATAGAGTTTTTAGCTGTTTGTGGCTGACTGAAGCAGCCCTTATCAAAAGTGCGGGAGTCGATTTGTCTTTTCAAAACTTCGGGGGTCCTGACCCCCCTGTCCCCCGTGCCAACGGCGCGCCTGGCTACGACACATGGCGCAACTGTGCTTTAAAAGATCAGAGTTCAAGATCTGGTTCGGGATGGCCTTTTCAAGCCAACATATTTTGTTTGAAATGTTCATTTATTGACCAGAAAACTACCTTTGTCATTTTTGTTTATTTTTAATTGATAATGATAACAACATTGTAAATACTTGCTCTTAACAGATGTTGGGTGACAGTCTTTGTTTTACTGTTCTTGATGCTTAAGAAACAGCAGATTGGTCAAGCGTTTGGTTTTGTGAATCACTTATCAGGGCTCCAGACAAAAAAATTCATTAAGGAGCCATTGGCTCCTATAGGGGGAAAAAACAGGTGCCAAATAATAATTTTTTTTTAAGAGCCACGCAACAATGAACTTAAAATTTTAAATCACTTACTTTTAGTCATCCTGTTGTGTTTATATATCTCCCCTTTACAGTTTCAGCTTTTTCATCATATAGTTTTTGTTAATGTTTTGAATCCGATTAGATTTTTATAATTTCTGCTTTCATTTTTTTTCAATTTTTTTTTTCAAATTTTTTTTTTTTTAGTTTTATTTTTTGTCTTTAAACATGTCTGTTTAGTTTGTATAGATTTTTTTTAGTATTAACACTTATTTCAAGCAATAAAAAATGTTTTTAATGGTTTTAGTTAACTATAATAACCCTGATGCTAGTAAAATCTTTATATTGAATAATATGTGTCAAATAATGTTCTTAGTCAAGTTACCTTTATTTATATAGTGCTTTTTACAATGCAGATTGTGTCAAAGCAGCTTTACAGTGATAACTGGTAAATAATTTTGGCTGCTCAGCAGCTCTTAAAGAAAATGGTGTCATTGTCCATCTCAAGTAAATTCAGTATTGATTCATTCCATTGTAAGAATCAATAGTTATTAATTTAGTTAATAACTATTAACTTAGTCTTTCCTTCCTGAAGCTACAACAGTTTACTTTGAATCAAATGAAAATAAATATATGGAAATAAATATATAAATTTGGTTTGTGTAACCAAATAACAAACAGGGCAATTGATATACATACTGCTTGACTTTAATTACTTAGAAATACATCGGGACTCTTATTTTGAAATGTCTGTGCTTTACTTTTGCATTCAAATTCAGATGAGGATTAAAAAATTACATTGCTATAACCGTTTACAACAACACAATATAATATGAATAATATAAAGTAAACTTTGTGATAATTGATCAGCATTAGTTCAAGAGCAATCGGTTGACAAATGTGCGCTAATCATTGAATGCAAGCTGCTCTGAAGAACGTGCAACAGCACCATCTTTTGACTTTAAAACATGCAGCGCTCGCATTTATTTAATGAAATTAATAATAATCACATTAGGGAGTATCGCGATTTGTTTTTCCATCCACAAAATATAAGACGCCTTAAAATGATCATTAATGCTCTTGTTATACTCTTTAAGGCACTGAAGACTTTTAATGACCTTAAATTTATATGATGAGCATGAGCGGAGTGGAATAATGAAAGTGATCAGTATGATTGATATTCCAAACGGTAAGCACGCGCTGCATTGTGTGTGTATCTGCAGTCTGTAGAGCCGGTTTCCCCTTTTGAATGACGAATATAGACAAATTTATGTGAAGAAATAGGCAGTTGTCTCCTTTATGCAGGAGCAGAATGGTCGCCAATAGCGACCTCGGCAAAAATATCACCCGCAAATTAATATTTTTAGTTGCAAATGCAACCGTTTTAGGCGCAGTCTGGAGCCCTGCTTATGAAACTGAGATGACTGACAATGATAACCTACGGATAAATGATAAAGCAACAGAAGAAGAACAACAACTTTCAAAACAGATCCGTATCAAACAAATCAGTGTTGGCTGAATGTTTATTCATATGTTTTACGTGAAACATTTTTGTTGACTAAATGACTAAAAACAAATAATAATAGCCTACTAACTAGGCTAAATAGTAGCTTATTGCTTAATTTTCAAGGTAAAGTCTTGGGACAGTAGCCTATTTATTTATTAGGTGTTTATTCCCTGTGCGATTTTATGTAAAATGAGGAATAAAAAAGCTTATTCTTGCGACATTTTACATTTCTATTGCCAAATAAGTTGCTGTGTACAATTAAAACATTGCAAAATAAAAATAGTACAAGCAACAAGGTAAGAACATAAGTTTTATTTTCGTCTCTCTCACCAACATGCTGGATATCTTTCAGCAGGTTCCTCGCTGACACGCAATTTACACTTTTTGTCCTCCACCCCCACCGTGAAGCTACTAAACTTTCCCAACCCCCATATCTGAGCATCTGAGGGTGACTAAAAGCGAGAAGTCGCAAAAGAACAATTCACACTTAAATCTCTATTCTAGACATTAGCCTAATATTTTAAAGTGTATAGAATAGATAATGAATAAATTAGCCTAAATCATTTACATGTCGTAGTATTTTTGTCATAAATATGGAAGTTTATTAATGCCAAATGTTTTTGAAATAAAAAGCTTGTTGAATTGCACTAATTGGAAAAAAAAAAAAAGTGCATTGCATTAACCATGCTTGCATTTTAATGCATTGTATTTTTAAGACTTGCATTTTTATAGGCTGAAATTCAACGTGGTCATTTACTTAAGCTGTGAATATTTCACTTCAAAACATTTCACACACACTTTCATTATTAAAAATTCAAAGATTCGTATTCACCTTTTAGATTTCACTTCCAACATATTCAGTTTGTTGTAGATTGCCGATGCATGATCTCCATCTGCTGTTAGTCATCCTCGCTAGCAGCACCTGCTGGTGCTGTTAATGAATACCAGAGATACGGCTAGAGAATCATTCATTCAATCGTTCACAAAAATTGATTTACAGAAATAGAGCAAGTGTATGTGTTAATTATCAGGGCCAGAATATATGCAGAAAAGCTGATAAAGACACAAAAGATGTTTACGTTTAATTTAATGTCTTCATGATTACTTTCCCTGTGCATAGACTACATGTAAGCAGCTTTCTCTACCGCAAATGAGATTATAATGCTGTTTCCCCCGATGCTTATGTAGCCTATAACAAACATTACATCTGAGGAATGCTAAAGAATTACATCTTGGTTGCTTCGTTTCCTTAATTATTATCATAGCTTGTGCGACGTTGTGCTGTAATACTGGGGTTGCCCTCATTCCCCAATAACACTTAACCTGAAAACATACATCTTGTACCTTATTGATGTACAATATACACAACACTATACATACTGTATACATGCAGATGAGCCCAGAAAGTGCTTTGCCTTTAAAAAAAAAAAAAAAACACCCCATCATGCAACACACGCTTGGATTTTCTTTATAATATGGCTCATGGGAGAAAGACGCTTTTTTTTTTTTTTTTTTTTTTTTTTTTGGTCAGGCATGATGCACACCTTTTTAGATTTTTGATATTTATTCAAATAAATAAGGGCCCATATGGTAGTTAAAAAATAGCAATATTTACACATGATTTAAGTTTATTTCTATTAAATATCAAAAATCTAAAAGGTGTGCATTATACCCGTCACCTACATAATCACTTTAAGGTTGGTTTTATGACTGTAAGTCAAATTTTTCAAATGATATTGAGCTTTAAATGATGGTATATTGTGTGTATGAGCATACATATGATTTGACAGTTTATTTTATTAAATATCAAAAGTCTAAAAGGTGTGCATCATGCCTGACACATACATGAACAGTTTACAGTTGGTTTTATGACCATAAGCCATTCTCTTCAAATGCTATTGAAGTTGGAATCGTGTATCGCATGACTTTGGAGACGGTCCCTAAATTTGCGAATATCGAACGTCCAACGCTGAGCCAACTTTATACTAGTATTTCACTGGGATATGCTTAGCATCAAAGCCTATGGCGATGCAGCACGCCAAAACCCGCCAAAATGGTTGGCTATATAAGCGAGCATTTCGCCATAGGATTTTAGATCTCTCTCCTTCAGCGACGACGACGCTTCTCTTCGCTGGAACTTCGAGCCGAAAGCCTTCGCCTGCTGGAACGAGCTCTCCCGCTGTAGAAGAGGCACTGCAGCAACCAGCTGAGATTCGGCGAAAGCCTGCAACGCCGGCGCCCTTGTAGACTGCCGCCCGCTTCCGGCCGCCTTCTCAGCGAGTCTCCTGCCGCCCGCTTCCCGCTTCCGGCCGCCTTCTCAGCGAGTCTCCTGCTGCCATCTGGCGCTTCTAAAAAAGCAAATTTCTTGTGGTTCACCGCTTTGCTAAAAGAGCTTTCTCCAGCGGTTTTCACCGCTCTAAAAGAGCATTCCGTTTTCACGGCGCCGCGGCGTTTATACAAATGCCGCGCCACAGCTGTGGCACATGCAGAGCCCCTCTGCATGATGACGGGCACGGTGAGTGCGTCTTTTGCCTGGGCAAGTCCCATGCAGAGGCGGCGCTCACCGGGACTTCATGCTCTCACTGCGAGAGCATGAGTCTCACCTCTCTGCGCTCGCGGATCGCTTTCTTCAATGAAAGCGGTCCTGCCCCTCACGCCCCCCCGTCTTCTTCCTTCCACGAGCCTGCGAGGAAGAAACAGCAGGGCAGAGGGGCTCAGCGCCCGGAGCTATGTGAGCTCACGCCGGCTCAGCCCCCGCGTGCCTCACCCTCTCCCACGAGAGAGCCTTCTCCCATCCTGTTCTCCCGCCCTGAGCAGCGTCCCTTGGCTGAAGCGAGCGACCTCGTCTCTTTCGGCGGTTCAGAGGACGAGCCGCTTGATGACTCCATGTCATTGGCGGCTTCTGAAACAGAGGAATGGGCCGGCGTTTCCGAAGACCCCGCCCACCTGCTGTCGCTTGAGCCCATCGACGCCAGAGCTGGAATGGACGCCGAATTATTCCGCGTTCTCTCTAAAGCCGTCGAGGAACTCGATCTCTTGAGTGGGCTCCACCTGAAGAGCCAACGGGCAGCAGACTGGACGGAATGGTTCCTGCCGGGACGTAGCCAGGCTCTGCGCCGTTCTTCCCTGAAGTACACGATGAGCTGACCAAGTTGTGGCGCGCCCCCTACTCGGCCCGCTTATGCACTACCACTTCTGCAGCTCTCACTTCAGTTGATGGCTCTCAGGAGAAGGGCTATGAGCACATGCTGCCCCAGGACGAGGCCGCGGCCGCTCACCTCTGCCCCCCTCGGGTGTGGGGTGGAAGAATAAACGAGCCCTTCCTACTAAGCCCTGCAGGACAACCTCTGCCCTGGCTGGCAGAGCCTATACGTCTGCGGGCCAAGCTGCCTCTGCGCTACACACCATGGCCATTCTCCAGGTGTTCCAAGCAAAGCTCCTCCGTTCCCTGGACGAGTCTGGAATTACCTCGACGACCGGCTCATTCTGGCCCAGTCTCGAACCGAGCTAGACCATCACAGATCCGTGCTCCTCAGCCACTTGAAGTGCCTAGGACTCAGGGTCAACTTTGCCAAGAGCTCACTGCTCCCTAGCCAGCGTATTACGTTCCTGGGTGCAGTTTTCGACTCAGTCCAAATGAGGGCTGTAGTCTCGCCAGAGCGCGCACTGGCAATTCAGCAGCTTGCGGCTTCAGTCAGGAACAAAGCCTGTTTCCCTCTGAAGTTTTTCCAGAGGATGCTAGGGCTGATGGCTTCCGCCTCCCCGGTTTTGCAGCTCAACCTTCTGCGGATGCGACCTCTGCAATTCTGGCTGAAACTCCGGGTCCCACCTCACGCTTGGCGGCATGGCCGCTTTCGCGTCAGGGTCAATCAGGCCTGTTTAACAGCCCTGAAACCTTGGACAAACCCTATATGGTTCAGTCAAGGGTTACACCTAGAGACGGTTTCCAGAAGGATGGTGCTTTCGACTGGAGTTGGGGCGCTCTGTGCGAGGGCAGACCAGCTCCATATCAACTGCCTCGAGATGCTGGCAGTGAGTCGAGCCCTTCACTCCTTCCAAGCGATCCTGAAGGGACGCCACGTCTTAGTCCAATCGGACAGCATGACAGTGGTGTTCTACATAAATCACCAAGGCGGCCTTTCATCCAGCCACCTCTGCGCACTGGCAAAGTGCCTCTTGGAATGGGCATTACCCAGGCTACGGTCGCTCAGAGCGACACACATACCAGGCAGAACGAATCTGGGTGCAGACATGCTATCTCGGAGCAATGTCCCCTCAGACGAGTGGATGCTCCACCCCCAGACGGTTCTCAGAATCTGGGAGCTCTTCGGGAAAGCAGAGGTCGACCGCTTCGCCTCAGAAGACAACTCTCATTGCCCAACTTATTTTTCGAAGGACACAGATGCACTGGCCCACGACTGGCCCAGCCTCCTCCTTTATGCCTTTCCCCCGATAACTCTGATCCCTCAGGTCATCAGGCGAGATCATCAGGGACCTCCTCTCTCAGGCGAACAGGACGATCTGGCTTCCCCAGCCAGAACTCCGGGCTCTGCACCTATGGTTCCTCGATGGGAGCCTTTAAACCTCCCCGGGGACGTGCTAAATACTATTTCTCAGGCGAGAACCCTGTCTACGAGACGCCTCTATGCCCAGAAATGGTCGGTCTTCGTCGATTGGTGCTCTGCACGAAACGAAGACCCTGTTGAGTCTGACGTATCTCAGATACTGTCATTTCTCCAGGAGCGTCTGGATAAGGGCCTCTCCCCTTCCACGCTCAAAGTATACGTAGCAGCCATTGCAGCGTTTCACGCTCCTATCGCTGGCCAATCAGTGGGCAGAAACAGCCTCATTGTGCGTTTCCTGAGAGGTTCTAGGCGGTTAAACCCCCCCCCGTCCTCTCACTGTTCCCACTTGGGACCTTTCCACGGTCCTCAGAGCACTCAAATGGCCCCCCTTTGAACCGCTGCGGTCAGCTGACCTTTGGCCCTTAACGCTCAAAACCGCTCTGCTACTTGCACTAGCATCGGTCAAGCGTGTTGGCGACCTGCAGGCCCTCTCCGTGAGCCCTGCGTGCCTTGAGTTTGGGCCCAACAACTCAAAGGTCATTTTAAAGCCCAGGCATGGCTACGTCCCTAAAATGCTCTCGACCCCGTTCAGATCGCAGGTCATTTCCCTCTCAGTGCTGCCTCCCTTATCGGACGAGCAAGAGTTGGAATTACTCTGCCCAGTAAGGGCATTGAGGACCTACATTGAGCGGTCGCAGCCGTTTCGGCAATCTGACCAGCTTTTCGTCTGCTTTGGCGGCCGCACCAAAGGGTCTCCTGTCTCAAAGCAAGGAGTCTCGCGTTGGATAGTCAACGCTATCGCTCTGTGTTACTCCTCTATGGGCCTTGATTGCCCCATAGGAGTAAGAGCCCACTCCACTAGAGGGATGGCCTCCTCGTGGGCCTGGTCTAGTGGTGTCTCTATCAGACATCTGTGAGGCGGCCGGCTAGTCCTCGCCGTCCACTTTTGTCAGATTTTATAACCTGGACATTCCGACCTTGCATGCTCGGGTCCTCTCGGTATGATACGATGGCCTCTGTCGAGCTCCGTCATTATGCCACCCCTAGGGAGCTAGCTCCCTCTTAGCAAGTGTAATATAAAGGGTTTGACGGCTTCGGCCTCCTCACTTGTCCCCAGGACCCCTCCGGTGTCCAAGATAAGTCCAGTCTTTCCTTCCCGTGGCACGGCGTGGTTGAATTCATTCCCCATACGCAGTACGAGTGAAGTATCGAAAGGGAACGTACTCGGTTACGAACGTAACCTCGGTTCCCTGAGATACGGAACGAGTACTGCGTTCTATGCCGTGCCACGAGGCTGCGGCTTCAGTGTCGTCGCTTCAGTCGAATGACCTGAAATCCTATGGCAAAATGCTCACTTATATAGCCAATCGCTCCGCCCATTTTGGCGGGCTTTGCAGTTACACTGCGTTATTGAAAAAGGCTTCAGCATTGAGGGGAAAAAAGGAGTTTTTCCCAATACGCAGTACTCGTTCCGTATCTCAGGGAGCCGAGGTTACGAGTACGATTCCTCAGATGTAATATTTGATCTGTACATCAACATTGGGTGGGAAAAGCGTTAGAATCTCATTTGTGGTAGAGAAAGCAGCTTACATGTAGTCTATACACTGGGAAAGTAATCGTGAAGACATTGAATTAAACGTAAAGACAGCTTTTGTGTCTTTATCAGCTTTTCCGCATATATTCTGGCCCTGATAATTATCACATACACTTGCTCTATTTCTGTAAATCCGTTTTTGTGAACGAATGAATGAATTATTCTCTAGCAGTTGCTCTGGTCTCCATTAACAGCCACTAGCGGCACCTGCTGGTGAGGACTACTAACAGCAGATGGAGATCATGCATCGGCAATCTACTGCTATTCCTGCAGTTCCTGGATGTCCAATGTTGAATTTTCTATTTTGAACCACTGAATTTGTGGAAGCGAATTTGTAAAGCAAAATAAAATGGACCAAAAGTTGCGACTGAATATGTTGAAAGTGAAATCTAAAAAGTGAATATGAATTTTAATGATGAAAATGTGTGTGAAATGTTTTGAAGTGAAATATTCACAGCTTAAATATACAACCACGTTGAATTTCAGCCTATAAAAATGCAAGCCTTAAAAATACAATGCATTAAAATGCATACATAGTTAATGCAATGCACTTTTTTTTCTTCATTTTTCAGAACGAATTAATAGCCTAACAATGTTCTCACAACAAAGAAACATTCTAATAAAAAGTGATAAACAGGTCCTTAATTAATTTACAAAGGAACGATTTAATATACAAATATGATTAACAATTTCTTAATTCATGGACACTATATTTTTTTGCATGTTATGTGCAGATCTCTGTGTTGTACCGGAATAAATGTTTCAATGTGCATGCCTGACCTGTTGAACTACATCAGTGAATTATTAAATATTAATTTTTTTTTTTTTTCTTTTTTTTTTTTCCAATTAGTGCAATTCAACAAACCTTTTTATTTCAAAAACATTCGGCATTAATAAACTTCCATACATAAGTTTATTAATTGTTAAATATTTCCTTATTTTATATTTCTTTATATAAAAAAAAAATATTTAAAAAAAACTTTCTGGATGACGAACCCTACATATAAGTTCATATATATATATATATATATATATATACATACACACAAATGTAAATTCAATTTGTTGGATAATATTTGTTGCTTGGTGTAAAATGGAAATCCATTGAAATTTTTTAGCCTATAAATGTAAGCAAAAAAATATGGTATAAAAAATGTGTTTTAGAACTGCAGAACACACACATCTCTGTAGCCCATGTTTGTGCAGGATTTGAACCTGTGTCATTGTTTCTGTCCAACACTCTACGAAATGTAGCAGTAACCAGCGCGTCCGCGCATGTGAAAGAGGAGCGCTCTTCATTCCTCTCACTTCGCAATAGTCAAAATAAAAGGAAATTTCTGGCACTGACTGTCAGATATGATGGTCTGGTGGTGTATTTTTTCATGTTTATTAAAATACAAGAGGGATGTTTAAATCTTGATCGGGGATCGTGCTGCATTTTGTGGAAAACAGATTTTTTTGCTAATAGTTTGTTTTATGGGGAAAACCTAACACAACATAAAATAATTGTTAGTCTATTTATAATAAAACTTCACTGAAATTTTAGCTGTAATACAATGTCTTTTTGAATTTGTTCTGAATTATGGACCAAAGCGCGTTCATATTATTAACGTCTTAAATGAGGTTACTGCGTCATCTTAATTTTACATCCCAGACACAGGGAATACAAACACTGATCTCTCTATTCAAAACTGCAATAATTAATAAGTTTAACTGTCCCAGGACTTTATGTAGGCCCGTGTTGAAAATATTTAGGCCAATTTATGGAGCCCCGCGCTGACGTGTGGAAAAAATGTTTTAGGCTATTAATCATTCGAAAAACATAAGGATGTTTTATTGGGATATTTCGCCCCTGCGTTTTAATTCCACTGTAGTTAAATTGTGGGTAACTTTTAGCCTATTTTTTCGTTTCTTCGTTTTTCAGAACAAATTAATAGCCTAACAATGTTCTCACATTTTTATTAGGCAACAAAGAAACATTTTAATAAAAAGTGATAAACAGGTCCTTAATTAATTTACAAAGGAACGATTTAATATACAAATATGATCAACAATTTCTTAATTCATGGACATTATATTTTTTTGCATGTTATGTGCAGATCTCTGTGTTGTACCAGAATAAATGTTTCAATGTGCATGCCTGACCTGTTGAACTACATCAGTGAATTATTAAATGTAGTTTCAAGCGTTTTGTCTACCGGCACTAATATTTCACTGTAACAGTAGGCTATTCAAATAGCTGGAACATTATGCACTTATATGATAAATTATAGCCTATAAATGTAAGCAAAAAAATTGGTGTAAAAAAAAAAAAAGTTTTAGAACAGCAGGACACACACATCTCAGTAGTCCGTGTTTGTTCAGGATTTGAACCAGTGTCATTAGTGATACTGCTTCCCAACACTCTACCACTCGACTACGAATTGACTTTCCGCAAAATGTCCAGAACAGAAGTTCACTTTTCCAGCAATAACCAGCGCGTCCGCGCACACAAAAGAGCGCTCTTCGTTCCTCCCTCTCATTTCACAATAGTAAAAATAATCAACTCATTGCACATAATTTGTTGAGTAGAATTTCTGGCACTGACTGTGAGATATGATGGTCTTGTGGTGTATTTTTTTTGTTTATTAAAGTGCAAGAGGGCCGTTCAAATCTTGATTAGAGGTCGCGCTGCATTTTGTGGAAAACAGCAGATTTTTTTTTTTTTTTTGCTAATAGCACAGTTTGTTTTATGGGGAAAACCATAAAACAAACTGTGCATGCCTGACCTGTTGAAATACATCAGTGAATTATTAAATGTAGTTTCAAGCGTTTTGTCTGCCATCACTGTAATATTTCACTGTAGGCTATTCAAATAGCTAGAACATATGCACTTATATGATAAATAATTAGCCGAGATTAAATGTTTTATTATTATTATTACCAGTAATTTATTTTATTTTATTTTATCTTCATTTAAAAGTACAAATGTCACAGCAGCCTTATGCAATGGTGCAAACCGTCCCTTTGGGCCACCTATTGGTGATTTCACGACAAGTGTCACTGGGTTGCATTTAACGTGGCGGCATTGCACAGGGCGGTAATAGGCATTTTGGCTGACTACCTACTCTATGTGGAAATAAAATGGTTTAGTTAAATTTTTACCTCTGTTACTTATGCTCATTAGTCTCATAAACCTGCCATTCACCAGGTTGATGCTCAGGGATGTTCCAACCAGATCATGTGAGTGGAGCAGTGTGATAATATTTCCTCCGGAGCAGAGAGCGCCTTTCTGAAGATTCCGCTTACTCAGTCTGCTCAGGGCAACCTCGGTCAACCCAGAATGCTCTTTGTGATATGCTGGTGCGAGAATATGTAAAATAAGCAATAGGTCTAAGGTTATGGAGTTCAAATATTGTTTTAATGAAGTTGCAAATCTTATTCATAGCCTAAATGCACACTAAACATAAAAGTTAAGAACGAAGGAGAAGAAATTGAAAGGGAATGTGGAGAAACTGAGTTAGCAAAGATTCATTTTGTGATATAGGCCTATATAAGTTCTTTTTCATTTTTTGCTTACGGATAAAAAGTCTGAAATACCTTTGCAGTGCTATACTGTTAACGAACATCCCAAAGCCATCCACACTGATAAGAGCGCCATTTAGACAAATATGTAAATATGTGCTGCATGCTTTCCCCTTAATAACAAAATAAACATACAACAAAAATAACAGAAGTGAGACAACAGAAGTTAAGAAATCATCTGATTTGATGATCACATCACAAGCTCTGCAACTCGGCACTATCCAGTCAAGCCACGTCACATTTATTTATAGCCTATAAAATATTGCTTTAAAGCCACAAAGATCATAACTGTTATCTATATGCCTACTGTAATTGAGACATTTATACAAAAAAAATTCCTTACAAACAGTAAGATGTATAGTACAGAGAAATTAAATGTCGGAGCAGGATTTGTCGTTTTACCGGTGAGCGTGAGTGGTACATGAGTGGAGCATTTGCTTGGGCCATAAACAGTTGAATGCACTGGCATAGTGTGGAATATTGAGTGCAGCATCACATTCCAAACAAACACACCCCTTTATTGCTCCGCCTCCAAATGCACGAGCACACAATGCAGGAGTGGATGTCTTTTGTAAAGCTATTGCCTGATCATAACCCTTCTTTTTCCAGTGATATTCCTCTGACCTTTTCTCTTTTGTAATGTGTCTTAGCCATCTCTCTTGCTACAGTCTTTCTTTCAATCTCCCTCTTGCTCACTCTCTCTTCCACATCCTAAGTGTACACGCCCCCTACTGATGATTGGCTACAAATGCGTGGTGGCCAGAGGAGAACTGGCCCCCCGACTAAGCCTGGTTTCTCCCAAGGTTTTTTTTTTCTCCATTTAAACACCTATTTGCCACTTGTCTGCCACCTGATGTCACCTGATGGAGTTTGGGTTCCTAGCCGCTGTCGCCTTTGGCTTGCTTAGTTGGGGACACTTGACATTTGACTTGACATTTGATATTCAACAGTGCTTTGATCTGCCTGCATTGACACTATTCTTTTAAGAGCTGCTGTGCAGCCAAATAATGTACCAGTTATCAATGTAAAGCTGCTTTGACACAATCTACATTGTAAAAAGCGCTATATAAATAAAGGTGACTTGACTTGACTTGGTGCACAGTCTGATCACTTTCAACAGCATTTATCAGAAATTGCTTACTGCACCTTTAAATCAAGATGCATTTTCTTGAAATGCAAAGTGACAAAATATAAAGTCTTATTTTCTGTGTAGTTGATCAAAATGAAGCAAGTTTATGATTAAAACAAGAACAAATATCTGCCAATGGGTTTAGAAAAATCAGCTTAACTCAAAGGGAAGTTTTCATAACTCATTGATGGACATTTGTTCTTGTTTTAATCATAAACTCACTTTTGTTAAATTTTCCAAGACTTCATTTTACATTTGCATCTCAAGTAAATGTATCAAATATGTTTAGGTATTTGTATTGGAAAACAGGACAAAATTACTATTTTTTTTTTATTTATTTTTTTTCTCCAGTGCATTCAAAATTTAACACCATGACTTTAAGACTTTCTGCTCTGGTTTAAGACCTTTATAATGCCTTAATTTGTTTAAGGGTGCATGAAGATTTTTTTAAGTTCTGCAGAAACCTTGAGGTTTATGATTTTTGTTTGTTGTGCATTTGTGTTTAGGAAGCAAGAGGTAGTCTTCCAGCTGGTCAGAAATCTGGGTGGTTTTACAGTGGTCGATAATGTCTGTGAAAGCACCACTCATGTGGTGTCCGGCAGCCCACGGCGGACACTTAATATCCTGCTAGGCATTGCACGTGGCTGCTGGATCCTATCCTTTGAGTGGGTGTGTATAGTGCTTATTGCTTTGTGTGTATTTTTTTTTTTTTTTTTTTTTCCTAACTGTGATAAACACCATTCTGTAAAAGATTTAGGTGGTAGTTAATATATTATTGTATCTTATCTTTTGTTTGCTTATCTGTGCAGATCCTATGGTGTTTGGAGCACAGGCAGTGGGTTCCTGAAGAACCTTATGAGCTATCAGATCATTTTCCAGCTGCGCCTGTAAGTACATGTGTTTCTATAATACAGTAAATATCATGGAACCTGTTAAGAACTTTTAATTTCACCACATATTCTTAAACACATTAAACACGAATCATTTCTCACTGAGGGTGAAAATTTAAATTTGTTGGTGGTCTTTTCTTCTAGTTTTATTTTAGCTTTACTAACTAGCTAGCTTTACTAGCTTTACTTTTACTCTTACTTTTACTTTTACTAAAGTGTTAAATGAAGGTGCAAACAGAATGGTAAAGACACTGCACAGCTGTTATTAGGATTTTTTTTTTTACACTCAAAGTCTAAACTCTTTTCTTGTCTCTTTTCTTTAGCAATGTGTACTTTATAACACACTGAATCATAGAAACTAGGGATGCTCGTAATTAACTGGTTAACTAACAGTAAGAATTTTGACTGATTAATAGTATCGGTTAAATGGTTTAAAAAGTAAATTTTCAAGATCTTTTCAAGCTTGATTCCTCACAAATTATGATCACCTGAAAGAGATGGTCTCAGCTGATTGAAAATGAACTCTGGAGCGGTTTGCTTGTGCTGTGAAAGCATTAAACCAATGGGCCAAGCTGTATCAATTTCTAATGTGAAATGCGTTGCAATAAATGCAGCAGTGTCTAATTCTGTGGGTGAGCAATAGGGCTGTCCCCGACTAAATATTTTTCTAGTCGACTAGTAGTCAGCTAGTCACGTGTATGATTAATTTAATTAATTAATTTAATTACTCAAATATGTACCGGGATGGAATCAGAAAATGGTTTGAGTATCAGGGCTGAGAAAGAATATTATGTGACATTGCTAACATTGTTCTACATTACAGAGAAATACTAAAGTGGAAGTGTTTTCATACACAAAACCAAATTATCTTGCAGGTACAGAGGGGTTCAGTGGGTCTCATTCACTAATAATTGTGTGGATTATTTCGTATTTGTACGCACAGGAGAACTTCTCAAGAAAAATCTCAGCCTAACTCACAACACGTGCGTATGCACATGAATTTGTTCTTAACCTCTTTCTTATTTTAGTGAACTTGGAGTATTCTAAATGAGCAGCCGCGTGCATGAGGTTAGTCATTTGCATAAAACAAGCCCAAACCATGTCCATATAAGGGCTTTCCGTGCACGCTTTCCTAACAGGCTTATGTGATACATGCTGATGTTTAAAGACGCGCTCTCGAAGGATCTTCGGGCTATGCCAAGCGTGCCATTCTCACCAGTTCTCACAATAAACACCTTTCATACAGACCCAGATTACACACCTCTCATGAGCCAGCTGTACATACGTGTATATCTGCGTTATTCAGAGAAACTTTGCAGCTGAACATAATCACTGTATATGATGAAATGTATTTCATCATATACAGTATTAGTAAATTGTATTATGTAATTGTATATATGGATTATATAATACATTTAATGTAACATACTTAATTATATTAAACTATAAATATAATTATAGTCTTGTTAGGATGAAATTTCATATTTATATAACTTCTTAACACGATTATAAGGCCGTACAGAGTAAGTGCTTTTTTGCGTACGAGTGCTTTCGGTTGTTCCTATATTTTGTAATAAATTAAGAATGATTTTTAGTAAGACATTTTTGGTGAATCGTGATTTGTTCTTAAAATCGTTCCTATACGTATTTCACGCACAAATTTGTGCGTATGCATGCTTAGTGAATGAGACCCAATAATTTTGATTGTAACTGTGTGTCTGTATAACAGTAATAATTAACACAATTAGTTATTTTTTAGGGTGAAACGCAATATTGTAATGCATTGATTTTAAAAGTAACTTTTCACAACACTGTTCAGGGACGATCACCTGGCAGCGCTCATGTACCCCGCCAAGAACAGCTTGATCTCGGCAAGTCCTTCTGACATTTGCTGCTGGCTCTGATGTCTCTGTAGTGGTTAAACATGAGATATGATTCGTTTTGGATATATCTAACAGGCACTCTTTGGTCTCATGAATATGTTATTTGTTTCTGGGCAAACCATTTTGAGTGAAGGTGAAGTTAAGTTTCCTAGTTTTATATTTTTATATAACTCTAAAATCATTTTATTTTATTTTATCAATATTCATTCTAAACTGGAGCGCTCCCTTTGTACATTTGACTGAATTGTTTGTCTATTTTGCTTGTCTGTTTCCTAGTGTACGAACTTATTATGATTGTATAATGGCTATTATTGTCAAAAAATATTTCATATAAAAAATATTGCCATTTTTGTTTGATTTACCTTGATAAACGGTCTGTGTGTTAATGGTAGGGATATGCTTGTTTGCCAGAGTAGGTTGCGGCAAGAGACAGGCAATCAGGAACGAAACAAGGTTTAAAATAGGAAATTATTTGAACTTTGCATACCATCTTGCGAGGCTCAACCGAGAAGCAATGTGGTGCCGGGGTAACACTGAATCTGATGCGCCAGCGAACACGGACATGGCAAACTGATTTATTTTCACACATTTATGACTTGACCAAGAGAATGAAACCTCTCTAACAGACTGTCTAACTAAGATTACATATGCTCTCCTTTCTTTCTTTCTTTCTTTCTTTCTTTCTTTCTTTCTTTCTTTCTTTCTCTCTCTCTCTCTCTCTCTCTCTCTCTCTCTCTCTCTCTCTCTCTCTCTCTCTCTCTCACTTAAAATCAGAGGTGGTTCCATCTGATCACTTGCAATTACTAGTGCGGACAGTCTACCTGAAAAAAACTGATTTGAGACAAAATCTGATTTGTAGTCTGAACATAGCCTCAGATCTTTATTCCTGCCCATTTTTCCTGCATCCAATACATAATGAAAAACTCATTGTTTGCATACTGTCAAAGAGTATAGAACCCAAGAGGCAACACTCTGATACTTTTTGGGTAACAGCCACTAGATGGCGCTCCAGTAGCGCGTCTGCCATTATGGGGTGAAAATACTAACTGGACCATAGAATCCTTCACATACGCACCCAAAATCGGCGAATTTCACTGCCAAATCAGAAGCGCAAAAGAACATTTTTCAAATGAAATCATCAGTAAATTTTATGGCACCTACAGTAAATGTTGTATTGTCTTATATATGTTTTATTTTACCAGTTGTGGAACTTAACCATTCAACCATCTGTGGTAACGTATAGTTAGCCTATTTTGAGTATTTCCATTTTATGCAACTTACACATTTATTAATAGTAAATTAATAATTAATAAATTTAAGATCATGTTTGCAACGAACAAAATATTTCAGATGGAGTAATAGTAGCCTAATAATAGTATCAGTCCACTAGGTCTGAATTGAAATAGGCTATATTGTACGTTTTAATGGATCACGATACAAACATAACGATCGTATAATACATGATGCATTGCTGTGTCCGTTATCACATAATTCCCACTTTTGGACACTTTTGCTTTAACGGACATTACACTGCAAAATCAAGCTGTTGTATTCATATATTTATTGTCCAGCATTCCCAATTTTTTCTGATGCATGTCCTTAATTTAATTTCATATGTTGGTATTAATTTTGTGTTTATAAGCCTAATGCTAATACTAGATCTTTTAAAGATTTTTAACCCAAACTGACTGGGTTTCTAGAGAGCAAAAAGGTTTTGTGAAAAAAGTGGAAGGCTTACACAAAGTCTGTAAAATAAACTGTTAAAAGGATTTGATGATTACTAGTGATAGTATTTAGTAGATTTCAGCTTTAATTCACCCCAAAATGGCGGAAACTCAGGACTGCTGCTGGGTGCTGGTGTTGCCATGGAACGTTCTATTGAGTGTTGCTTCTTGTTAGTGTATAGTGTATATTCTGTGATACTGTCTAATCTACCCAGGCTTTAACATGTGGCCTTGTTAGGAGATGATCAAAGATATTTGCTTCACCTGTGACTGGTCATAAAGTTTTGCTCATCAGTGTATTACAATATGGATGTTTTGTCCCCATTATGTCCATGCATGAGAGATGGTGTCAAATCTTTTTGTACTAGCCTATGCTAGTTGAGGAGCAGCATGTCTCAATACTCATCCGGTTGGTCTGTTGCAGGACAGTAGATATGATTTTGTGGGACAATGTGAGATACGTGTGTGTGAGATAAATTTACTGCTATTATACTGCTATTATTGATTTTTTTTTTTTTTTTTTTTTAACGTACGTTGGAAAGCCTATTTGCCATGACGTTGGATAATAACATTTTAAATCGCTAAATAAGCTTTGTTATTTGTGACCAGCTCTGTGACTATCACTGCCCATAGTCCAAATGATATGATGCAACTTACTCTATGGCAGTGTTTCCCAACCACTGTGCCGTGGCACACACTAGTGTGCCGTGGCACACACTAGTGTGCCGTGGAAAATTACCAAATGGCAAAAAAATAAATAAATAAAATAAAATAAATGCTATGCAGACTCCTAAAATCAGTGCTGTTGGTCACCCTTTGCTCCTGTATGTGGGTTTTAACAATATTTAACCAATGAAAAGAATTTAAAAGAGCTTCGTAACTCCATTGGATCCTCAAACTGTCCGTCAAACCTCATAACTCCGCCCTCCTCTATCGTGATGTTTATAAAGTGAAGTCATCTTCATTTATATAGCACTTTTTACATCACAGATTGTTTCAAAGTAGCTTCACAGTGATAATAGGAAAATTAATGGACAGAGATTGTTTTGGCTTTACAGCAGCTCTAGGAAATACTTATCAAGCTAAATTAAGTTTTTGATTGAATCACTTCCATTGTAAAAATCATTAATATTCACTTAGGGGCCACTTACATGACACCTTTTTAAATGAAAACAGAAATTTTAATGCATTCTTGCTGTTCATTTACGTGTTTAGTCTATAGGTATGCACGTTTGATTGTGTATGTGCACAGACGCTTAGTCTTTCTTTGCAAAGTGGCATCGCCAAATTACTTGTCTGGCCCGCATAATACAGAATTATTAGTCGTTTCCGCAGATCCATGCGAACTGAAATCATTTTGATAACTTTTTATCTATACATAGGGAAAGGGAAGGAGGCCTTCACAGGGGATAGTTTAGTTGACACTTCAGGGCTGCATTGTCTAGGCGCAGGTCCTTCATTTCATCTGGATACGGCCTGGAACTGGCAGACTATGGTAAACCTCGGGATAAACAGAGAGAGACTAATATATTAGCGTAGATGCCATTCTTCTTATGATGTAGTGAGTACATCAGGTGTTATGGGAAGTGTTCCCGGTTCCGGCTGACCTAATTTATGCAGCCTAACAATTTACATGATTTGAATTATTGAAGTAGATAATGTGTTATGTGTATGCCAGGTCTAAGAGATGTGTTTTTTGTCTAGATTTAAACTGACAGTGTGTGTCTGCTTCCCAAACAATGCTAGGAAGACTGTTCCAAAGGTTAGGTGCTAAAAAGGAAAAGGATCTACCACCAGCAGTCAATTTTGATATTCTAGGTACTATCAACTGGCCAGAATTTTAAAAGTGCGATAGACGTGTAGGACTATAATGCGTTAAGAGCTCGCTCAAGTACTGGGGAGCTAAACAATTTAGTGCTTTTTAAGTAATTAGCTAATTTTTTTTAAATTTATATGATGTTTAATAAGGAGCAAATGCAATGTTGACAGAGCCAGACTAATATGGTTATACTTCCTGGTTCTAGGAAAAAACAGGTGCCAAATATTTTTTTTTTAAGAGCCACACAACAATGAACTTAAAATTTTAAATCACTTACTTTTAGTCATCCTGTTGTTTATATATGTCCCCTTTACAGTTTCAGCTTTTTCATCTTGTGACTTTTCTGGGAAATGAATGTCACTATTTTTACTTAATACTATTGTCAATATATATATATATATATATATATATATATATATATATATATATATATTTTTTTTTTTTTTTTTTTTTTTTTTTTTGTTAATAGTTTTTGTGAATATTTTGAATCCAATTAGATTTTTATATTTTCTGCTTTCATTTTTTTTAAGTTTTTAGTTTTTTAGTTTTATTTTTTGTTTTTAAACTTGTCTATTTAGTTTGTATAGATTTTTATTTTAGTATTAACATTTATTTCAAGCAATAAAAAATGTTTTTAATGGTTTTAGTTAACTATAATAACCCTGATGCTAGTAAAATCTTTATATTGAATAATATGTGTCAAATAATGTTCTTAGTCCTTCCTTCCTGAAGCTACAACCGTTTACTTTGAATCAAAAATTTTGGTAAATATAACCAAATAACAAACAGGGGAAATTGATATACATACTGCTTGACTTTGATTACTTTGAAATACAGCGGGACTCTTATTTTGAAATGTCTGTGCTTTACTTTTGCTGCTCATTCAAGTTCAGATGAGGATTAAAAAATTACGTTGCTACAACAGTTTACAACACAATATAATATAAATAATATAAAGTAAACTTTGTGATAATTGATCAGCATTAGTTCATAAGCAATCGGTTGACAAATGTGCACTAAGCATTGAATGCGAGATGCTCTGTAGAACGCGCGTCCACCATCTTTTGACTTTAAAACATGCAGCGCTCACATTTATTTAATGAAATTAATAATAATCACATTAGGGAGTACCGTGATTTGTTTTTCCATTTACAAAATATAAGACGCCTTAAAATGATCGTTTATACTCTTGTTATACTCTTTAAGGCACTGAAGACTTTTAATGACCTTAAATTTATGAGCGGAGTGGAATAATGAAACTGAACAGCATGATTGATACTCAAACGTAAACGCGCTGCATTGTATGTGTATCTGCAATCTGTAGAGCTGGTTTCCCCTTTTGAATGACGAATTTATATGAAGAAATAGGCAGTTGTCTCCTTTACACAGGAGCAGAATGGTGTGTTCAAATGCAGCTGTTTTACACTGACACTGCGAGGCAACAACACAGACTTTCATCAGCTCTGTTTGGTGTGAAATTTTTCCCTACCTTTTTATATTTCGGCGCTCTAACTCAGTGAAACTTTCACACGCAGCATCTCATTTAATTACACCAACACAGCAAATTATGTGATAGGCTACTGGTCCCGGAACACGCAAATAACATGCAAATTTTAACATGCAAAATCATAACGTGTGAATTTGTATGGTCGCCAATGGCGACCTCAGCAAACATATCACTCGCAAATATTTTTAGTCGCAAATGCGACTGTTTTAGGCGCAGTCTGGAGCCCTGAGAACTGCAGCTGCTGCGTTTTGGACCAGCTGGAGTTCATTAGGCGTGCAGGGCAACCTCCCAGCAAAGCATTACAATAATCTAGCCTTGAGGCCATGAACACATGAACTAACTGTTCCGCATTTGTCATTGAGAGCATATGTCATAGTTTAGGTATATTTTTAAGATGGAAGAATGTGGTTTTACAAATGCTAGAAACGTGGCTTTCAAATGAAAGATTGGTATCAAAGAGCACACCCAGGTTCCTAACTGGCGACGAAGACTTGACAGAACATCCATAAAGTGTTAGACAGAATTCTAGGTTATTACGTGCAGAGGTTCTACGTGCAGAATTAAGTAGTAGGAAATTGCTAGTCATCCAAGTTTTTATATCAGCTATGCACTCCGTTCATTTTGTGAATTGCTAAGATTCGTTAGGACGCGAAGAAATATATAGCTGAGTAACATCAGCATAACAGTGAAAACGAATGCCATGCTTCCTAATGATATCTCCCAATGGTTGCATGTACAAAGTTTAATCTTTTAATCTTTTTTTTTAAGCGCGATGGAGCAACTGTGTCTAAAGTGCTGGAAAAGAGAGAATCAATAGTTTTTGTTGCAACATCGAGTTCTCCTAAGCTATCTGGTATGCTAAGGAGATGAAACTAATCAGAAAGATTATTTATAAAGCAGTCTTTAGTGGTAGAAGTGATGGTTCTACCATATTTGTAACCGGGAGTCGGATTTGCAGCCTTGGCTAAATGAAGTATACATAAGACTAGATAATGATCTGAGATGTCATCGCTCTGCTGCAGAATTTCAACGGCATCAATATCGATTCCATGTGACAATATTAGATCTAAAGTATGATTACGACAATGAGTGGGTCCTGACACCTGTTGCCGAACTCCAGTAAAGTTTAGAATATCTCTAAATGCCAATCCCAGTACGTCTTTTTCGTTATCTACATGGATATTAAAATCACCAACAATAAGGACTTTATCCGCAGCCAGTACTAACTCTGATTAAAAAAAATCAGCAAATTCTTTGATAAAGTCTGGATGGTGCCCTGGTGGCCTGTGTACAGTAGCTAGCACAAATGTCAAGTGGGATTTATCACGTACACTAGATAACGTTACATAAAGCACCATCACTTCAAAAGAATTATATTTGAAACTATATGAGTAATACTGAAGTTATTGCTATAAATTACAGCAACACCTCTTCCTTTGCCTTTCAGACGAGCCACATGTTTATAACAGTAACCTTGAGGGGTTCACTCATCTAAAGTAATATAATCGTCTGGTTTTAGCCAGGTTTCTGTCAAACACAGCACATCTAGGTTATGATCTGTAATCATATCATTTACAAAGAGTGATTTTGTAGAAAGGGATATAATATTAAGCAAACCGAGCTTTATCATTTGTTCATCTGTATTATTTCTGTTTTTTATTTGTTGAACATCAATTAAATTTTTACCCTTAAATGGGTTTGAGAGTTTTTTGTATTTACTAAATTGGGGAGCAGACACAGTCTCTATGTGATGATATCTAGGTGAAAGTGTCTTTGTGTTGGGATTAATCTGACTTCTGGGACACGAGACAGCTAGCAGACAGTCAGTTTAGCCAGTCTGTCTGCTTCCTGACTTGGGCCCCAGTTAGTCAAGGTTCATCTCTAAGACTATGTGCCATATTACTAGAGAGAAGAGCAGCACCACCCCTGGAGGGAAGAGTACCATCTCTTTTTAACAGGTCAGGTCTGCCCCCAAAACTTTTCCAATTGTCTATAAATCCTATATTATTCTGCAGACACCACTTAGACAGCCAGCCATTGAGTGATGATAATCTGCTAAGTATCTAATTTCTCCGGCAAACAGGGAGGGGTCCAGAGCAAATTACAGTGTCTGACATCGTACTTGCGAGTTCACACACCTCTTTAATGTTAATTTTAGTGATCTCCGGCTATGCTATGTGGCAGGCAGTGCAAGTGGCAATAACAGGTGAAGATGACATGACTTACCGTGTTTGTTGACTGATCCAACTCACCACGGTCATTTGATGGACTAGTAAAGGTGCAAGCGCATGAGAGAGAAAAAGACTTCATCTATTATATCATAAGATTTTGTCCAAATGTATTCAACAAGAAAAACTGAGCTCCCATATAGCTACAATAAACCTTATAACCTGTAAGTTGATGAAAATGTCAGATGTTCCACAGACAGACAAAACACGAATCTCTGTCACTAGCTGGTCAAAAACATCGCCTCCGTCTGAGCTTGATTTTCATAAAATGTTAATATTATGATGACACGTGCGTGTTTGACATGTATAAAGCCACAACATCAACTTTGACACAGTGTTTAATTATTAAAAAAATTAGAAAACATCAAATACCTTTTATATGACCTTGTGTTCATACTTGACTTAAAGGGGACCTATTATGCCCCCTTTTACAAGATGTTTAATAAGTCTCTGTCCCCAGAGTGTGTATGTGAAGTTTTAGCACAAAATACCCCACAGATAATTTTTTATAGCATGTTAAAACCCACTTTTTGGGGGTGAGCAAAAACGCGCCGTTTCAGTGTGGGCCCTTTAAATGCAAATGAGCTGCTGCGCTCGGCCTAAGAGGGCGGAGCTTCAAGAGCTCGTTCTCCGGTGTGAGGAGTCAGTCAGGATGCACTATAATGTCAGAAACTAGTATATGTCAGAAACAGGATATAGTTTAGTTTAATTAGAGTTATAACTTAAATTGTCATCTTTTTATCCTCTATATTAGTACAAGCCAGTTTACCGATGAGTTTTATAACGTTTATTGTACTTCACACAAAATATGAAGCATCTGTTTTCACTCTAGAAAATCACTGTAAGAGCTTAATAAAACACAGTGCATGTGTGCATTAAAATATTATCCATAAACACTCTCTCACTTGCATTATCATCAACATACAGGGCGAAGTACACAGAAACACTCGTTACAACAGTAAACAAATATATAAAGACCTTATGCCTTTTCGGGTGGTGCTTAATAAACTGGTAAAATTTACAGTGGGTACGGAAAGTATTCAGACCCCCTTAAATTTTTCACTCTATTATATTGCAGCCATTTGCTAAAATCATTTAAGTTCATTTTTTTTTTCCTCATTAATGTACACACAGCACCCCATATTGACAGAAAAACACAGAATTGTTGATTTATTTGCAGGTTTATTAAAAAAGAAAAAATGAAATATCACATGGTCCTAAGTATTCAGACCCTTTGCTCAGTATTTAGTAGAAGCACCCTTTTGATCTAATACAGCTGTGAGTCTTTTTGGGAAAGATGCAACAAGTTTTTCACACCTGAATTTGGGGATCCTCTGCCATTCCTCTGCCATTCCTCCTTGCAGATCCTCTCCAGTTCTGTCAGGTTGGATGGTAAACGTTGGTGGACAGCCATTTTTAGGTCTCTCTAGAGATGCTCAATTGGGTTTAAGTCAGGGCTCTGGCTGGGCCATTCAAGAACAGTCACGGAGTTGTTGTGAAGCCACTCCTTCGTTATTTTAGCTGTGTGCTTAGGGTCATTGTCTTGTTAGAAGGTAAACCTTCGGCCCAGTCTGAGGTCCTGAGCACTCTGGAGAAGGTTTTCGTCCAGGATATCCCTGTACTTGGCCGCATTCATCTTTCCCTCGATTGCAACCAGTCGTCCTGTCCCTGCAGCTGAAAAACACCCCCACAGCATGATGCTGCCACCACCATGCTTCACTGTTGGGACTGTATTGGACAGGTGATGAGCAGTGCCTGGTTTTCTCCACACATGCCGCTTAGAATTAAGGCCAAAAAGTTCTATCTTGGTCTCATCAGACCAGAGAATCTTATTTCTCACCAATTTGGAGTCCTTCCATGCGGGCTTTCATGTGTCTTGCACTGAGGAGAGGCTTCCGTCGGGCCACTCTGCCATAAAGCCCCGACTGGTGGAGGGCTGCAGTGATGCTTGACTTTCTACAACTTTCTCACATCTCCCGACTGCATCTCTGGAGCTCAGCCACAGTGATCTTTGGGTTCTTCTTTACCTCTCTCACCAAGGCTCTTCTCCCCCGATAGCTCAGTTTGGCCGGACGGCCAGCTCTAGGAAGGGTTCTGGTCGTCCCAAACATCTTCCATTTAAGGATTATAGAGGCCACTGTGCTCTTAGGAACCTTAAGTGCAGCAGAAATTTTTTTGTAACCTTGGCCAGATCTGTGCCTTGCCACAATTCTGTCTCTGAGCTCTTCAGGCAGTTCCTTTGACCTCATGATTCTCATTTGCTCTGACATGCACTGTGTAGCGAATCTGTACAGGTATTTAATTAATTTATGGGTGAAATATATGAATATAATAAATCATAAAGCTTTATGATTAATTATAATACATATACCGACCCGAGAGGGAATTATACATATATTGTGAATTAATTACAACGAATTATAATCAATTACATATATGATTAGTTCTGGCTTGATAATAATTTAGAGAAACTAGTTTGTCCAGCAAACCGTTAGCTCTTCATAGCCGATTATAAAAGGAAGGTTTTTCTCTGGCCACGAGAAAGACTTCCTATTCTAGCATCAATGCGTAAAGCAAGGATACTGGATCGAAACGTTAAAGTGACCTGGGTTTGTTGCATGAGCAAAAAAAACAATCGAGCATGAATATAATGTATTTAATATATGAAACTACGGATACAGAGACTATACTACTAGACATACACAAACAATACACATATATAGAAAACGAAAGTAAAGTCAAGAAAACAGAGGTGATCAAAGGAATGGCAACTTACGAACAGTTAAAACCTTTGAGAGCCAGCAAGGAAACTAAGCTTACACATCGAGCTTAAAACGCTTTGGAAAGAATGGTTCTATACTTGCATAGGTTCAGGTGCTGTGGTCGTTTCGTGTTTCTGCAGGCGTTTTGTTGCGTGCGGCTAAAGAAGCGATTGGTCCTTTTCCGAGAAGGTGTTCTTCGGCGGGATTTTCAAACAAGGGTTTAACTTAAGAGTAAGATAACCGGAAAATAAAGAAAAAGAGTCCGTCTCCTAGGCGATGAAGAGTGAAGACTTAGGGCGACGGATGAAGAGGGTTTGACAAAGAAATTTGTTGCCAAAAGATGGTCGTCCCGAAGAGAGGGGGCGCGTGATGGAAGCGCGGTCGCCGAGACGTCCGGGAGAGACGGGTGTGAAATGGCGAGAGACAAATGAGAGATGCGTGTCATTGTGTTTTAAGGACAACAGACCAGAACGCCTCCTGGGATACATCAGCCAATGATGAGGGTGCGATTTTGGCGGGCAAACTCTTTCTTTGTCTCCATTTATGACCTAATTTGCATGGTTTATGAAGTGTCCGATCTGAGTACATTTTCTTCAAAGTACCATTAAAAATAGAAGAATGCATTTTACAGTCATGTGACATACATTTTCAATTAGAGCATAACGAAAGCTTTACAATGAGACCAAACTTGTCAGATGGCAAAGACATAAAAGGGGAGATACAGTTTATACTTGAGTTTTATCGTTTAGAAGAAAACTAATACAACTACAGTCATAGCTAAGCTTATATACTAGGGATAAATACATGCACCTTTAAATACAGCGACGGGTACACTTTGGCACAGTCATATTTGGAGGATAAATGTACATTCACAATCTCCATGCGTGTTTGTGAGTGTCTGTATGTGTGTGTGTATTGGGGTTGTGGCCAGTGTCTGTGACCACATCACCTTTAGTCCCACCAGGGTGACTCTTTGAAGTCTCTGGAGCTGGCGAGAATATGTTCTGTTTTTCTTTACTGGGGTAACAAAGGTGCCAATGGGGCAATTGGTCCCGGACTTGCCGGAGCCGATTCGTGATTTACATGCACAGTTCAGGAGGCTAAAAGCATTCTGAAATTTCCAAAGTTGATTGACTACGCCGGATCTATCCAGACGCTACAACTGAGAGCTGTAAGGTCTTATATAGACAGGTGTGTGGCTTTCCTAATCAAGTCCAATCAGTATAATCAAACACAGCTGGACTCAAATGAAGGTGTAGAACCATCTCAAGGATGATCAGAAGAAATGGACAGCACCTGAGTTAAGTATATGAGTGTCACAGCAAAGGGTCTGAATACTTAGGACCATGTGATATTTCATTTTTTCTTTTTTAATAAATCTGCAAAAATGTCAACAATTCTGTGTTTTTCTGTCAATATGGGGTGCTGTGTGTACATTAATGAAGAAAAAAAATGAACTTAAATGATTTTAGCAAATGGCTGCAATATAACAAAGAGTGAAAAATTTAAGGGAGTCTGAATACTTTCCGTACCCACTGTATATCCATAAATCAACTCCGATGAACTGTAATAAAGCGCTCTCACCTTCATTATTGCCGTATCCAGTGTCACTCTGGAGACTGTAAGCTGGATCACGAACAGTACTGATTAGCACAACCTCTGTTTTGTATTGCAGTCCAGTGTGAAATGATTTGCGCAGACATAAACAAATTTCGGTAGAGTTAAGGGAGCATTTTCTTTGAAAACAAAATTATTCCACCTCGTCTTCAGCGGCTCAGATTTCGGGAGTAAATGGAGAGAGCTACGTGGATTAATTCTTCCAGCTACAGAACACCTAAAACGCTTGGGAGACTGTACAACTGGCTGTGAACTCGCTCAAGGCAGTTCTATGTTAAAACGGCAGTGTCTGTCAACATTCGTGGGCGGGGGCTGTGGCTAATGTGACGTCACACTGCCAGGGATCTGGAAACGGCTTATTCTGAGACACTGCTTATGATTTATTGGGGATAAAAAAAAGGAGTGGGTGGATTTTTATCATTATAGGGTGGTTGTGTACACACACTGCCAACACACATTTATGTCCAAACACCATGCAAAAGTGAATTTTGCATAATAGGTCCCCTTTAAGCTCAAGTTTCATATTAAATGTGAGTACTACTTTTAATATAATATCCAGTTTTAATATGCCATTTGAAGCAATTCATGTTTGTGCAATTTTGTTGTTTTTGTGCTTAGTGGTGTGTCATGGGAGTTTTTACTTATAAAACTGTCGTGGCAAGAAAATTTGGGAAACACTGCTTTATAGGACCTAATTACTCTACTAAATATAATGAACTAAATGATGTGCGTCTCTTTTACTTTCATTTTTAACAGCAGCTATTCATGGAAAACCAATCAAAGAAAACATTATGCCTATAGCACCACCTAGTGGTCATTATATAAAACACAAAGGAAAAAGTTGCGTGAGATAACCTAACAGCTTTAACAGAAATATACTCAAGTCAAGTCACCTTTATTTATATAGCGCTTTTTACAATGCAGATTGTGTCAAAGCAGCTTTACAGTGATAAATGGTATGTAATTTTGGCTGCACAGCAGCTCTTAAACAAAATGCTGTCAACGTATGCAGATGCAAAGCACTGTTGAATATCAAATGTCAAGTGTCCCCAACTAAGCAAGCCAAAGGCGACAGCAGCAAGGAACCCAAACTCCAACAGGTGACATCAGGTGGCAAACAGGTGGCAAATAGGTGTTAAAATGGAGAAAAAACCTTGGGAGAAACCAGGCTTAGTCGGGGGGCCAGTTCTCCTCTGGCAAACAGTGCTTTGTTACGATTCATGTAGCTATCATAAGCCCGATAGGATCGCAACATTCAAAGTATTTATTCCAGTTCAATCCATCGTATTCATCATGCCGGTATGGACAGTTTGTTGAGGAGCTGTACCACTGGCTGTCGTGTCGATGAGGCCTTCACAATGGATTATCTAGTTGACTCAATCTCTGCTGACACTTCAGGGGTGCGTTGTGGTCGTGTCAAGGCGTAGGTCCTCAATCTCACCTGGATACGGCCTGGATAAGGTTGACTACGGTAAACCTCGGGATAAACAGAAAGACTAATATTAGCGTAGATGCCATTCTTCTTCTGATGTAATGAGTACATCTGGTGTTATAGGAAGTGTTCCCGGTTCCGGCTGACCTAATTTATGCAGCCTAATAATCCTTTAACGGATTTGAAAAAATAAATTGATAATGTGTTGTGTATGCCAGGTTAAAGAGATGCGTTTTTAGTCTAGATTTAAACTGACAGAGTGTGTCTGCTTCCCGAACAATGCTAGGAAGATTGTTCCAGAGTTTAGGTGCCAAATATGAGAAGGATCTACCGCCTGCAGTTGATTTTGATATTCTAGGTATTATCAGCTTCAACAAGCTTGTTTTCCAACAGTATTTTTTATTTTTATTTTTTTTCTGGATCTGGCAGGTTTAATCAGGATATTATCCAGTAGGCCTACATGTCTAGAAGTAGTCCTGGATGGTGTAGCTGTATTTAACAAGTTTTGGTAAAGTCCACACTGGTTCCTTTGACCGTCCACACAGTCGTTATCAGCGGGGGAAAAAACCCTCTCTACGAATGCGCTGGCTGGTTATTTTCCCACTCTAGCTAGAATTTTTTTTTATTTTTTTTTTTTTATTATATTATCATAAAAAAAAACAGACAAATAAAACACGGGGCACTGCTTACGTTTTGCAGGACTCATGACAAAGCTCCCCATTTCAGGACTATCTCACAAAAATTTGCACGCCCTGCCTGACAAGATATAATTGAAAACTGAATATAGAGTTCTTGATTAAAGCATTCATCGGCATGACTCCTGAGCGCTAAGCTACATTTGAGTATCATAAGGTAAGATGCGGGTTTTTGTGCTGCTGCCGTGTAGTGAAATACAGTGTTTTTAACATTTATTTAGTTCTGAGTGTTTTCATATAACTCTTTCCTCATTCATTTGTATGTTCATCTGTGAGTGTTGTTTAGGCTGTTTAACATTCGGATTTTGTTTAAAATTCCCCACTGCGCCACTGCCTCGCAACAGCAAGCCACACCACCTGCAACCCCCATGATAAAATATGTTCCTGTGACTATGATAGTGAGATTTTTGCAACATGCACATTGTAGCAAATAAAGCTACATTTGGAATATTAGTGAGTCAAAATAAAGTGAACCTGCAGTGTTTTGGATTCACAATACTTATAAAAAAAAAAATGGTCTGAGAAATTTTGCAGTGCATAAACTGTTTTCAGACCACTGACACTGAAAAGAGTAAAAACTCATTCCATGGGCATTGTGAGAAGTGCTTGTACTCATGAACGCAGTTGAACATTTGAAAATACAGAATACAACGAATCAGATGCCCATTGACAGATTTTCTTCCGTCTGTTCTTCAAAATGTAATCATGTATATTTTGATATTAATGCAGTACAGGTAATCCACCTTCATCTACATCTGTGGTCTCCCGGTGGTTTACATTACGCACAGTTTAGCATTTTGTGATTAATTTACAACAACAAAGAAAACAATGCCTTTATCTCCAAAATCTTTTTCTTTTCTTTTTTTTGTCTTGCATTACGTTGTGAAATTTCACAAGCTCAGTGCCGATTCATTTTCTGTTCATTCTTTTTTTGTGAATTGGATTGTGTGCAAAGGATTGTGGGTGATTGGAGGAAGTCAAACTGTTGTTTATAGCAGTATCACACTTGCAGTTATGCATATTCAACAGAATTAGACACTGCTGCATTTTATGTAACACATTTCAGATTATGAATTACAGATGGCACTCAATTAGAATGCGTTTTTTTTTTTCTTCTGGGGGTAATTGTCGTGGTTGTGGCAGCCAATGCATTTCTTCTCTTGCCTGTTAAGCGGCACTAAACATAGATTTTCACAAGTTATGTGGTGGACTTAACAGCTTGTTTTCACAAGTTGCAGTCAATCTCCAGTGGAGATTACAAGAAAAATATTATCAATATTTTTTTTTTTTTTTTAAATCACATTCACATAACCAAATTTAGTAATCAAAAGCCAAAGTAAGCATTTGTTGTTTTGAACAAATTCAAACAGAACAGTAAATTTCAAAATAGTGTTCGATCTGTGCTTGGTTTTTCATGGACTTTATAATACAGTAGGCTACTAATACCTGTATTTCATTAAAAATTAATATCTATTAGCCTTTATTTTCTCCTTGCAATAAAAATAAATAAATAAATAAATAAATAAAAACTGTAGAAAATGTGAATTATATAGGCTACACATTTATTAAAGGCTCTCTCAATGTTGTGACCACATTATTTAATATTTATCACAAATTTAAAGAAAAAACGTTTGAAATATTATAGGCTGTCTCAGTGTTGTGACCACATTATTTAATATTTATCACAAATTTAAAAAAAAGTTTGAAATTTACATTTAATAATTAGAAACACTTTCCGGTGCTTTATCTGTCATTTTAATTAGTATATTTATTTTTAATGGAAAGCTTAATGACAACTTAATGAAAGCTTATTGAAAACATTAATATAGCCTAACTGATGTTGGTCTACAGCATTTGTTTTACCATTCTTAGTGAAACTTAGAAATAAGAGACAGTAGATTATTATGGTCAAGCGTTTGGTTTAATAAATATAGACAAGTTACAATAAATTACAATAAATTTGCTACATTCCAGTAGAACCTCCGTTGCGTTGTACCACAGCTTACAAAACCTTCTAAAGGTGTACATTGCATCTGTTGTTGGTGGTTTTTGTCAGGCGATCACACCAGAAAGCCACAATGGCCTGAAAAAACTTGTCTGTAGTCCTCTAAATTATTTTGTCAGTCACCTTTGAGGTTACTGACAGCAATAACCATAACAATGGATGAAAAGTGTCAAATTTAAAAAAATAGATCTGTGCATTAAACAAACCAATGTTGGCTGAATGTTTAGTATAGTTTTAAAAAGTCTCTAAACATTTTTGTTTCTAGTTGGCAATGATTAGATAGATTTATCTGTTGTGAGCTTGTTGCATTGCTTATGTGAATGATAAATATTATTGGTAGGGGGTAACAATACCCTCATGTCACGATTCAATACATATCACGATACTAAACTCATGGTATGATATTGCGATACTCCAAGACATATGGTAAAAGATTAACAAAAAAATGTACTGTTGATTAAAATGGTAATTTGGTATTACATTGGGGGTGGAAATGAATAGGCTTGGAATTGGTAACCCAATGCACAGGACAATGGTGACACCAGAATAAAAATATTCATGATTCTGAAACTGAAAATACAGAATTATTTTGACGAATATGCTTGCACTCTATCACTGACTACATAAATTTAAAATAATGTAAGCCACTTTTTACTGGTAACTTAAGACATTTGCCATTATCAGGACCCACAAATATTCCCCCATTGCATCATTATACATTATATTCAACATTAAATATAGTAGTTTAATTTATAAAACTCTGTAAACTTGAATTTTTTCCTCACACAGTAATTTCATTTTGGGTGAACTATACACAATACAGAATCACTCTCCACGATACATATTGTTGCATTTTTGTATTGCAATATATTGAGACGGTATATTGTTACACCCCTAAAGGCTATCAGTTAAATCTATATGTTTGTTATATATCTGTTTAGCTCAGTACAGGTTAATTATTAACTAAAATGACAAAAAAAATAACTAAATTAAAAATGAATTAAAAATGTAAATATATTGCTTTTAAATATAAAAATTAAGAATACTAAAACTGAAATTCATCAGTTACACATTTTCAGGGTTTACATAAAGTCTCAGAACAGTTTTAGGCTACTAATTTATTAGGGGTGTGACAAGACAGTCAGCTCACGAGACACGAGATTGATTTCACGAGAACAAGGTGAGACTATTTTACTCCTTTCCACAAATTGATCATAGAAGTAAAAACATTATATATAAAAAGGAAATAAGTTTTCTCTTAGTCTTAAGTGCAAACAGTAAGTGCAACCATAATCAAAGTACTCTCTCAATATTCAAAGTGCAAATAGAGACCAAAATTATCTTCAAGCATGATACAGAGCTAAGAGATGGTTACAACTACACAGCCCAGCCTAAGAAAGCTTTCATATTGGGAGATATTTGCATGCATCAAGGAGACTGTTTCAAAATGTGAGGTATTGAAATCTCATTTAAATGCGTGCTCACGTTTTACTTTTGCGATTGCGCGTACACTGTGAATTTGGGAGTGGCGGTGCTAAGCGGGCATTCTACAAGATAAGACATTTGTCAGACGCTTAGGTTCTGTTGTGCAACGAATCCTTCGCCATGGTCTTGTCAGTAGGTGTGTTCGACATTGGCAGTGGCTGGATGTGACCGATCAGCAAGAGTTGCCGCTTGGAGTTGGGGAGTAGTTGAAAACAGTCGGACACTTTCTGCCTCCCATAGTGATGCTTGCGCTGTTTGCATACTTTATCAAAGATGAAGTGAATTCAATGCAATATTTGTCAAATGCACAGATGTTTCAGATTTTCATTCAATACTTTATGTACTGCTTAATACAGCATCTGTTTGTACAAGAATAAAGTTCAACATAAGCCTATACTATTTAAATACCAATGAAGTGGGGTCTATACGTTGTTTTTTCTTATCAGTTTTATTTTGATAAACATGACAATATTACATCGCAACTGCATGAAAAGAGCTTTAACTGTTATAAAAATACAGATTTGTGAGCATTAGTGGAACTGAAGGTGTGAGAATAAACACGATACACACGTGATTGTTGTCATGCAGTGAACTCTGGTTCCTGCTGCACTGTGTACGACTTTGCTGCTCATGTTGGATGAGCTGGAGGGAATTGAAGTGACCATTATCTAACTGACTTAAATGGTTATTTCTATAAAAATCAAAACAACAGTGAAGGCTAGGCCTGTCGCGATAGTCGATATATCGACTTATCGCACGATATATATGCACATGACCTTGATAATTTTTGGTGACGCGATATATTGGCCATTATGTTAACACAAAAATAAATGTCACCGACATTTTGCCGATCGTGCTGCCTCTGTCATCTCGTCTGCTCTCTGAGACGAAAGCGGGGCTCAGCTCCTTCATACACAGAGCTGACATCGACAGGTGGAAAAATGCGCCATTCGAGTCATTATAGTGTTTTCCTGACAACTACAGACAGTTTGGAAGAATAAGTGCAAATGCACTCAGTTTCTGCAATTCACTGGTGCAAATATAAACATGACAGCGCGAAATGGTGCACGCTCACAGCTAGTTTCACACAGGACGTGGCAGTCGCGAGTGTCTAGTTTGTTTTCATAGGGAACGCGTTTTTGCATTCCACTGCACCGTTTCCATGGAAAGACTCATGTCTTTCGCAGCATCTCGTGCATTACGCGGCACTAAAACGCAGCGCTCAAGTTAAAAGTTTTTCAAACACGCCTCTAGAAAAACAGATAGGCTACCTCAACAGGCCATACCTGACTGCTAAATCTGTGTCTTTGTTCATATGGACATCTGACAATAGCGTGCACCCTTTACTTTACTGAGAAAATAAGGTTAGGGAAAAACCTGTAGATATAAGTGCCTTTTGTGCATTTGAAAGTGGTTTTTTTTTCTACTTGTTATTTTGCAGTTTTTGTTAGCAAAGGTTTATTTATTATTTATTCAACATTATTTTTTTTTTTACGCTTCAAATCCAGTAGCCTAAATATAGTCTAAATATTCTTAAGAGTTAAGTTCATTGTCATTTAAAAAGTGTGTAGGCCTACTTGCATTTTTATGCTGTTATATTATGATTATATATTCAGTGGCATAATATGGTCTTAAAATGACAATAATATTGCATATCGCAATTATTTTTGGGGCAATATATCGCACAACAAAAAGTAGTTATCGCGACAGGCCTAGTGGAGGCATAATGTAAATGTAGCGGTGACATATTCTATCCTAATTTAACCCACACACGCCATCATGGCAATATCGCGAGACAACTTCTCACCTCTATGAGAAATCTCGTTACATTTTAATCTCGCGAAATGTTGTGGCACAAGATCACATCCCTATTATTTATTACAGGTTCGGTTGTTTCTTGTCACATGGCCTGCGGTGCGCTCGCGGCATTCTGAAAAGTTGCGAATTTTTCATCTCGCTGCGCCTGGGAAACGTGAGCGTGTCGCTTCTATTTTGAACCCACTTGCCGTGCGTCTACATTTAAAATAACGAATTTGAGCACGCAAAAGACGTGATATATGAACGGGCCTAACTGTACATGAACACATCAGAAACCACTGATCACAGATTAGGCATTAGAATTAACACAGTTTCTTACTACATGTTGTGACATTACTGTTGGGTCCATATCTTACAGTAAAAGACTGTTTGAAAAGCCTGCGCCAAAATTGTGACTGATTTACCAAAGAATCCACAGTAAAATGTACCAAGCACACAAATAATGCTCTAGTCATTCACATAGTTGAAAATAAATAACCACTTTCTTAGCGTTCGGATCCTTTGGAAGGTAATGTTATTTTCAGTCCAGTGATGCTGTATTTCTCTTCTCCCCTTCTCATCTCACTATCTTTCGTTGCACTATTACATCATAATTGTGACAGAATCCAAAACAAGTCTTTTTCGGAATCATGTATGTTAGTTTGCAGATAAATGGCAGACTGGTATATAGTGTGCATTAATTAATTAGATGAACCTGTCAATTTAAAGAGATTAGTACAGGAATGGTCAGACGTAACATTAGGATAATCTGGCAGTTATTTTCTAATAAACCTGTTTAACCTAAATGTGTATCAGTACATTGTATATTTAAGTTACTTTCTTCGCAATGAAATGTCAAAAAAAAAAAAAGGAAAAAATTAAATTAAAATAAAAACACAAATGTAATGTAAAATAATGTTAAAGAATGTAAATTTGTACATTAAGCATTGTTTAGCCCAAAGTTTGTGCCAAAATGGTTCTTTCTCTTTATATAGAACCTTTTTGCCGCCTTAAGGGTTAAGAGTAAAGAACCCTTCATTTTAATTTTTGGCTAAACTTGCCCTTCAAAGGAGACCTATTATGCCCCTTTTTACAAGATGTAATAAGTCTCAGGTGTCCACAGAATTTGTCTGTGAAGTGTCAGCTCAAAATACCCCACAGATAATTTATTATACAATGCCTTAAATGCCCCCTTTTGGGTGGAAGCGAAAACATGCTGTTTTCACTATGTATCTTTAAATGCAAATGAGCTGCTGCTTTGTATTTAACCCTCATTTATGAGCAGTATAGCTCATTTTTTTTCCCCCACACATTCCCTTCAAAAATAAAACCACTCCAATGCGTCTTCAGTAGCTCAAATGCTGGGAGTACATGAACACTTATGTTCATTGTTAATCAACAACAGAACATTTAAGCCATTTTTTCCACCATCGGACCAAGCAATTCTCATTGCTTAACCGTTCCATTCTGTGTCAATCCGGCCCAGCTGGTATGGGTATGGTTTCATTTTCCACTGTGTGGCTAGTACCAAAGCTCTTTGGAATGCAGTACAAATGTGTCAGTCATTGCATTGGTGACGCAAGAGTTTACAAATGGTATGAGATGTTAATAGCGTTGCTCAAATAGCACGCTTGGTCAGCTACAGAGAAACTGGTACCAGCAGATGTTTACACAACTGTTAATGCGGCGTTACATCATGAAAGTGTGAACTCCTTGGAAGACCACGAGTGTTTAGGGTGCCATTTTGGACAGGGCCAAACATGGCAGACTGTGTGCAGCTCACTCAGGGGAGGATCTATGCTAATTGGGAAAAGCCCGTCACCAGTCATGGGTGGGACCTGTTCCACTGTGATGTCACAATGAGTAGAGAAAACAAACAAATCATTGAGACAATATTTTCGATTTTGGGGTAATATAAAAAAGGAGTGGGTGGATTTTTAATGTTATAGGGTGGTTGTCCACACTGTGGACAAAAAATGGTTCAAAAACCATGTAAATGGGACTTTTGTATTTTGCAAAAGAGGGACCCTTTAAGAAATGCTGCGGAGTTTGGTCAACTGTCAACAAATGCCCACAGTTAAGATATCTACAAGAAGGTCCAAAGCACTAAACCATGTGTAAACAACAGTTTTACAGAGTAACAATTTGTAAGACATGTAAAGAACCTCCTCAGCTTTATGCATTTAACTCACTTTTGTACCATGGTTATATTTGACAATATATCAATAATATAATTTTTGTAACTAATTTGATATTTACAAATAAAATAAGCACACTAAGTTGTTCTGATTCCACTTATCTACATGAATAGTTAAGGAAATCCTGTGAAGCATCAAGGTACTTCAGTTTAAAGATGTATGTCCTCTTTGCAGCTGTTCTTCAAATAAAAATACGTATTAATACATCTATTTGAAAAAAACTTGTCCCTTGAAGAAGTTCCATTTTGAAAACGTTGTATGTCATGTTTTCGTGTTCATTGAATTAGCTATTTGACACTGTAACACATTTTTTTTTCAAGTGCTTTATCTTCTAATTAGAAGTCCTGTATCAGAAGTGCATGAAGGTCACACCTCTCCACCAAATGTTTCTCTATAGGATAGGAAAGCAGTGACATCAATAATCATTGTGCCTTAGGACTACAGGCTCAGAAGTTTGATGGTCTTATCATCATTGTCGTAGCCTTTAGTGAATATGCTGAACCTTTCCAGTAGTACCATTTGATGCCATTGAAACGATTAGTGTTCTGTCCCTGCTGGTAGTATACTCCATTGAGATTGGATGGTCCACAGGCATCAAACCACCAACCTAAATTATACAACAAAAATGTATACTTTAGGACATGAAAACTTAACAGCTGTGTATATTGTGACAACATAAAAAGTTGGCCGTTGTAAACGTACACCAGGCTCCCAAATATTACTACAGGTATTACAAAATAACAGTTTCGTTTTTTGAATGCATCAATGCTATTTCGTCTAACTTAGTATTAGTTGTTATATTTACTAGCTAATGAGAATGAATAAGGGGAAGCAAGTCTTAAGAAGTTCCCAGACCATTAATGTCAGTGTTCATCAGGGCTAAGTTCCCAAATGAGCTTGCCAATGACTAACTCCTGGCTAATTTTGTTAGTAAGCCATAACCCAACTATAAAAAATGCCTATTATATAGATTTCTGGGGTAAGTGCCAACTAACAGTTCAAATAAAGGGAACTGGGACAAATGAGCACTCCAAATCCATTAGAATAAGACATTTATGAAGCACACAGTAAAACACTGAAGAAATGATAGAGGTATTTAAAAAGTAAACTGCTCTTACCTCCTGAGAGCATTTGTGAGCATTTGCAAATACATTTGTCGTTGTCTACATCTTTTGTGCTGAAATCACTTCCTGGCTGTCCCATGCTACTGGTTCTACCCGCTGTTCCACTGTAGCCGCTGAGGTGTATCCTATAGAATTGGAAAATTATAAATATAAATAATATATTATACATGTGAGTTAAAGTCAGGTAATTAAATTCTGTTATCAATAAGAGATTGACAAAATACATCAACAGCTAAAATGTGTAAACACCCTCGGTTTAAGTACTTTTTCAAATATTTTTCCTTGTCTGTCAGTTCTGACATACAGGTAGCATTTAAAGAATATACTAGACATGTCAGAGATAAAAAATGTTCCCATAGGTATATAGACACACATAACCTTCTACATTGCGAGTAAATCACTTGCATATACAACTAAAATTTCGTGCTAGGCAACTAAATGATGTGTGTCTTTAGCCACTGACTAATCATTTGTTAGATTTCACTTGCCAGTGATTGAGTTAGAGGCTAGGAATAAGTTTAGCATACATTATTTTCACTGCATCCATATTGTTTCCTTTGACTGCTTTAAGGCACCTTCAACACTCCAGCAGAGCATTTGACAGAAAAAAAAAAAAGCATCAGCTCATTTATGACAGTGGAAAGAGCCAATCTATATATAAATAAAGTGGGAATACAGCGAATTAAACATTTCCCCCGTTGCAATTTTCCTTTGTTTTGACAGCGCACTATTCCCATTGATAATCAATGGTTTTGCAGAGTTATCTGACCACTGTAAACTATTGTGTGAGCACCCTTACTTACTGTTGTTTGGCAGAGAGCACTCTCATTGATTTGGAATGTTTCATATGTATGCTGTGCATACACAGAAACATTCAGAAGCACAAACTTGTCAGTGTTGCCCGTGACTTTTATTAATAAAATAACTTCTATACTGAATCACTATTTTATATTTGTTTTTGAATTAAACTTATCATTGCTGGCATATAAACATGGTATAAGCAGGATAATTCACTGCTAGCTGTGCATTACACATTGCCTTCACATTGTACATTACGAATGTGTAATGCACACCTAGCTATGGATTATCGCTTACATACAGTACCTGTCAAAAGTTTGGAAACATTACAAATTTTTAATGTTTTTGAAAGGAGTCTCTTATGCTCACCAAGGCTGCATTTATTTAATCAAACATACAATAAAAACAGTAATATTGCAAAATGTTATTACAAATTAAAATAACTGTTTTATATTTGAATATATTTTAAAATGTAATTTATTCCTGTGGTGGCAAAGCTGAATTTTCAGCATCATTATTGCAGTCTTTAGTGTCACATAATCCTTCATAAATCATCACACAACACACTGATTTGGTGCTCCAGTAACATTTCTTCTTATTATATCAATGTTGAAAACAGTTGTACTGCTTAACATTTTTGTGAAAATGGTGGTACTTTTTTCAGGATTCTTTGATGAAGAGATTTCAATGTACAGCATTTATTTAAATTTATGTATTAAATTTATTAAATCATTTTTAAATAGGATTTTTTTTTTTAACTTTTAATGTCTTCACTGTCACTTTTGATCTATTTAATGCATATTTGATAAGTGTTAAATTCTCTTTTTTTTTTTTTTTTTTTTTTTTTTATTCTTAGCACAAATGTTCAAAAGATATCATTGTTTCCACAAAAATATTAAGCAGCAAAAGCTTTCAACATTGATAATAATGTTTGAGTAGCAAATCGACTAAGAATGATTTCTGAAGGATCACGAGACACTAAAGACTAGAGTAATGATGCTGAAAAATCAGCTTTTTCATCATGGGAATAAAAATTTATTAAAATAGAAAACAATTATTGCTGTTTTTACTGTGTGTTTAATTAAATAAATGCAGCCTTGGTAAGCATAAGAGACCTCTTTAAAAAAACATTGAAAAATTTTTTTTATGTTTCCAAACTTTTGATGACTATAAGTAATGAACATTTGTGTGTATCAAAAGTCTGGCGAGTAAACTAAAATATATAGTTTATATTATATTTGGTTCTTTTGTCACTTTGGTTTTCAGTGGCATTGCATAGTTTGTAATTTTTCCATTAAAGGTGCAAAAGTCTGATATGATTTAACAGGGTTCCAGACTGCGACCAAAATGGTCGGGTATGCAACCATTTTTTGAGAATGTGCGAGTTAAAAATTTGATGTGGTCGCATTTGTGTGTTAAGTTCGTGCATGCGCAACAGAACGACGTTGTATCAGCAGCTGCTGCAGTCCGTAACTTTTTTTAATTCAAAATGAACTAAATTTACATAATAAAAATAAGTACATCATTAATCCATTTTCCAAACCGTGTTTTTGTCTTATCCTGAATCACTATGGTACGCCTACTATAAGTGTTTATATTCAGACTATTTTAGACCGGGGTAAGCTCTGCTCCTCTGCGGAGTAGCCCAGTACCTGCGTGACTCACCATAGACATAAACAGAGAAGTAGCTCTGGCTACAATGTTCTTCCGCAAAACACATGCAGTTCTATTTATTAACCGCTAGAGAGTGAACGTACATGCGCGTTGCACACTGATGATGAAACGCGCCAATTAGGAATTCAGGAAATTTAGGAATTAAGCCATATAAAAATGAAAAGGTCAGTAGCTGAATACTTAAAGTTTGGAGGTCAAGGATGCTGGTGGAAAGGACGAGCCAACGAGCCAGCATACAGACGCAACTGATGACGAGAGCACGGGTGCGGACAGGGAGGAACCGAGTGAGAAAAGGAAAAAGAAAAGGCACAACTTCCAGCTGCAGTGGCTTAGACAGTACCCGTGGTTGTGATACGAGGCTAATGCTATGCATTGTGTATATTGTAAACAGTGTGGCCCATCCATTGCAGGTCATTCTAAATTTGTTATGGGGTCTACGCAATTTTAAGATTGAGTCTGTTAAACTGCACAATGAAAGCAAAAAACATAAAACCTGTAGGGACCGGTGTGTCACACGAAACACTGAACCTCTCCCTACTTCTTTTCAGTGGTTAGATGAGAGTAATCGCTCGACGGAGGAAAAGGAAATAACAAAATTTAACACTGCTTATAACATAGCAAAAGAGGAACTCCCGTTCACAAAATTCAAATCACAAATGATACTGATGAAAAAGAACGGGTTGAATGTTAATCCCACTTATGCCAACGACATGGCCTGTGCCCAATTTATAGGAGTGATAGCATGTTCATTAAAGAACATGTTATTTTTAATAGGTTTTTTTTTTTTATGGTTTTTTGATAGTTTTTTTATTTGATGGTTAAAACATTAAAACATTAAAACATTTTGCCAACATGAGGTCTCATGTCACTGTCAGTCTTTTTACATCAGTGCAAAACTAGGGTATGCAGATTAAGACAACTATTCATCAGCATGCATTGATTAATCCCATGTTGTAGCAAAAAAAAAAAAAAAAAGGTGCGACCAAATCATGTGCTGGTGCGACCAACTGAGAAAAGTTAGTCTGGAGCCCTGATTTAAGTTTTTACATCACAAAAACCAGCTGTTTTAACAGGGATGTGTAGACTTTATATCCACTGTAGTTAATAGGGTTGCCCTCGACTAAAGATTTTTCTGGTCGACTAGTAGTCGTTCAAGTTGACGATGCTGATTCATCTCCGCAGTAGTGGACACACTATAGGCACGTTTCATACAGATTACTTAACCTAAGAATATTTGTTTTACAGTTGAATTGGTTCTTTTAAAAGTAGACATTTCGCTTTCTAAAGATATATTTTTCATGTCTATGAGGCAAGTTTACATGGAGTTTTGGTTCTTTTTTTTTTTCGGCGCACTCAAGTTTACAGAGAGAGATGGCAGAAAGAGCACACTGATTGCTTTCATTATTTTATAAAAGCTCAACGTTTTGTTGTTATTGTGAGTGCACACAAATAAAATTAGACTCTTCACAGATTCAAAAGATGTATTACTCTTATCTCTATGACCAAAAATCGGAGTATTTTAAATGCAAGTGATCGCACGGGCGCCTCCATGTTCGCTGTCATGCAGTAAACATGCTACTATTCAGCTTTCACACTCCGCAAATAAACTTGAAGAGCCCACATTTTGCCACATAAAGCTTTGCCTCTGTCGCCATCTCTATTTGAAACCTGCATTTGCAGTTATTTGCCAAATTATCATCTTTACGTTAGTTGACCATTAGGGGGCAGCCCTAGTAGTTAATGTTTATTGCATTATTTTAGTGTCGTTTTTTACCCTGAAGGTGTTTTGTCTTTGTGTGTATGACCCTGGGCACCGTCTATACACAAGTATTTCATTCATGATGTGGGTTTGTTTTACCACCTGTATTATTATGGTTTATATCAATACAATTTAAAGTAAAAAGCAGATTTTGGTAATTTAGGTAGCTTGATATATATATTACATAAATTAATAAGGTTATCAATAAATATGGTAAGACAGAATTGCAATCCCGAAATGTATTGTGGTGATCTCAGAGGGAAAAAAAATCAGTATGATTTATGAAGCGAGAGAAATAATGTTTCTAACTAATACATTCATTACCAAAATGTATTGATAAAAATAGTTCAGTCTGCTTAAAATACACATTTTTATCTGATGTGTGTATGTGTTCAGTATTTATTAGCATATCAGATTAGCTTAGCACTATTTAGTGTGTTCTGATTTGGTCATCATTTTTCTTGACAGTTGCTGCCTTAGAAGGCAGCTACCTATGGAGGCAGTAGACCGCTCACTTTGTTTCGGTCCAGAGCCTTATTGTATGTCCTGTTTTTATTTTTGACATTACAAAAATGGTAATTAGCCATTAGCTTGTTGAGGGGTCAGATGGCAAAAGTTGTTCAGGGGAACTGTGTTGTCATGTTTTCACATTACATAGACCATAAATATTTCCAGATTTCAAAATATTTTCTTTGGAGTTGTGACAGTTGTGTGCCAGCCCTCCAGAGTTTTTATAGCAGAATGAATGGCAGTGTTAACATGGGTGTGTTCCAAATCAACAGCTAACTCGTAGCTTCCTAGTGTTTTATTTCAAACATGAGAACATACTGATGTCAGACTTTATGGACAAAAACCAAAAAGATTAAAGAAGATTAATTGAATGAAGATAATCAAAAATAGCTGATATCACACACATGACAGCACATCAATTCTGTGAATATGAATAATAATGTGGTTAGTTGTGATGTTGCTTGATGATGGTAGAGAACTAAACTCTGCTTCTCAATGTGCATAACTACAACTCTAAATGCCAAGTTCTTCCTCAGTGTTTCTTTGTTGCTTTCACATAGCATATAGCAGTCCTGCGTATTGATGTACTAAAGCAGATATTCACTGTATAAACAATATACAGGTAGGGGTAGGCGATATAACTAAATTCTTATTTCACGATAACAATAGTTATTTTGTTTATCCCATTTCTGTTATTAAAAATAAGAAAAAAGAAGCAAATTGCAAACAATATGACAAATACAATATAACAAAAATATTAATTAAACAAATGAAGTTTTTCAGGTACAATAGGTTACAATTTAACATGTAGTTAGAATTAGTACGGAAATTTAATATGTAAAAATAATATATTGCGTAGTCTTCACTGTATAAAATATAAATTTATTCTTATTAAAGCTAAAAAAGTTATTCAGTCAACAGCAGTAAGTTTATTTTCTCTTTTGTTTGATTCACATTAATGACACACAGCAGCAGGTAGGTTTATTAGGCTGCTGTCAGTGTAAGATCAAATGCACGGATCCATTATACTTATAATCTGGTTTACACCCAACTGTTTACTTTCACTTGAGACATAACCGACTTTGTTTACATGAATACTCCACACAATGGCCATTTTGACATAGTTGCGCATGTATTTGACCATTCAAGCACAATAAGAAAGAGAAATGAATTTGCGATCGCATACTGAGAGTAGGGATGCAGCAATTAACCGATGCACCAGCTAAAAGTGCCATGCTTATCAGAGACACGAAGGGTTACTACTTTACACGCTAGATTAACTATGACAGAGGGACCAAACAGCGAAGCTTTATTCCACCAAAGAACCCCCCCACCATCTATATATATACCGCTTCTGCTGCTGCTTTTTCGCCTGTGTTTTGTTCTGGAGATACTGCATTCTTTCAGGAGAAGCATACGCCCCCCTACAGTATAACAGTGAAAACACAAAGTTAGAAAAACTAGTCAATGGCAGGGAAGACGAGAAAAGCAGGGAAAGAGTTAAAAGGGAAATACACAGCTAATATGTAGCTTATATTTATTTCTGAAGAGACAAAGACTTTGTTCATTTGTTCATTTCATTTTGATTTATTATCCCTGTTATAGTATTAAGAAAAAAAAAAAAACATGTTTCTAAGTTCTCAGGTCCAAAAGAAATGTAAAAAGAATGCACAAACTGAAAACACTAAATAATTTTGTGATCTATTTCCATTTATTTTCAAAAGAGAAATACTGACATGGATGTTTACAGAGCAGAGGTCACCTTTCTTTAATTCCAAAGGGAGAGATGGACTTCTGTTTGTCTTTATCATTTTTGTGCTGTATTATTTTTTTTTACTGTGTAATTTCTGTTTCAGGTGGCAATAAATAACACTTTAAAGAGTGTTCATGTGATTTAATACATTAGTATGAAATTAATGAATGTATAATAATCGTGATAATCGTGAAACCGTGATTATTCCTCAGACTAAAAATGCGCATTTTACTTTCGCTTTAGAAGTAGCAGCAATTTGGAGGCGGCAATTGCTTGAATGGTGGGTTCATTATTATTCTTAATGAAAAACACAACAACAAAACAGTACAATAACAAACTCGCTTAAATAGGCACTTTTACATTTCGCTTTGAAACCAAATCTTCATGCATATTCTTGTCAGTCAAGAGTGAGGGAAAGTGAGGTGAAATCTGACTCCTGCTGCGACTCATTCGGCTCATGCTGAATTGAGCAGATGCGTTCAGTTTTTAACTGTAGTGTCTGTTCTCCAACTGAACTAAATGATTTTTATTACTATAAAAAAAATCAAAACGACAGTGGTGGCAGTGTTGCGGTGGGCAAGTGATGTAACCAGTGTTGCGGCTGAACATCAGTAACACCGGCTGTCGCAGCAGACCTTATATATAGTAGTCTAAGTTAAGCAATATCGCATGAGTAGACTCCTGTTTCTCTGAGTATTGGCATGATTGCAAATATGATACTGATCTTATACTAAAATCCAATGAACAAGTTATCTTATGTGACTTTAATATGTGATTTTATAAATGATTAATTTAAAGGGGCAGATATCGCCCTGTAATGGGAAAGTTAACCCTCTGGGGTCTGAGGCTAATTTGGGACCCTGGAGAAGTTTTGGCATGCCCTGACATTTGTGCTTTTTTCAGTTGCTTATAAACATATTAATGACATAAGTCTCATTACACTGTATTCAGCACAAACTATGCTACAATAATATGTGAGCAACAAATATGTACATGTTTGTATTTTTGAGAGAATTATGAATATGCATGGTTTTTGAAAAAAGAAAAAAAAAGTCACTGAAATAAGGCCTCAAAACACATAAAAAGTATTTTTTCACAAGACTTTTGGGAACTGTATATTTTAGTCTAGAGTTTTTGCTTCAAAGTGATAAAATCATTCTGCCTACTCAGACACATAAATCAATGTATTGATTTTAAATTTCTAAGACACTTTTTGTTCAGGATGGCCGTATGCACGGAGGCGTGAATCTTCATGAATAATGCTGTGATTCACACCTGAGGAGATTAAGACCCTGCCCCTAATGAGCTGCATAATGAGCCATTCAGTCAGGAATGTGACTGAGTGAACTAAGAAAGAATGCAATAACAGAAGAAATATATCATTTTTGGTTTGTAGTTTATTTAAAATATAGTTATAAATGAGAGTCAAAGACACATTATGAGTACACAGCTATAGCTGGAAATAAATCCAGGTAAAAAAAAAAAAAAAACACTTTCCTGTTTCCAGTCAGTGATCTCATTATCATATGCATGCAGTCCAATGTGAGCCAATATCTGGTCACTATGATTCTCAAATCTGTGAAATAAAGGGAAAAAAAAAATGTGAGCTTGCTGAAGACAGAATCATATTTAAAATAATTTAAAATAATGTTTTTCTATTTTAATATACTTTAAAATATAATGTATTTCTGTGATGCAAAGCTGAATTTTCATTATTCATTGTGATCAAAAGCTTCATGTGGCACTAGACTATTTCACAGTAAACACTTCATAATCTGTTCCAAACAGGCCAAATAAATCGTCTAAACATTCACATTACCTCTATGACATTTTATGTATTATATTTGTTATATAAAAGAGCCTAAATGTCTGTATTATAATATTCACAGACACTATATCGCGATTAGAACAAAAAACTTAAGAATAAAAAAAAACTTACCATTCACAATCATCGGCTTGATCAAGTTGATCCTCGATCGAAATGAAATTGAAAGTGCTCTTCCTCTGAGGTAAATTCTTCCAGAATTATTCCTCACTGCATCTCAAAACGATGTACATGAATCTGACTTTTTGGCATTTTTCCAAGCTGATGCGGGTGTTCACACTCTGTTGCATTGATTGCCTCAGAATTTGCGTTTGAATAGTGCACGAGCTCTGTGGGCGTGGCCACATTAGTGGATAATGAGATGACTCTCAAATGACTGACATCTCTCTCTTTTCAAACAGATTACATAAACAGAGAATATTTGTTTTCGATTTGACTTACATGATTTAAAACCTGATATTTCAACGTTTCTTTGGACATATGTTTGTGTGATTAGTATTCTCTAAGTTACAGTTCATTTTCTGAGGACTATCAGAATGGACTTCATTCAGATAGAGATGGCAGGTCGTGCATCATGTTAGTTTTCTTTAATTAGCAAAAAGCACAACATTTTGTTTTTACTGTGAGTGTACACAAATAAAAGACATTCCACAGTTTTTAGTAATATATAACTCTTATTTGTATGTCCAAAATTGCCAGAGAATTTTGAGTCTCTTTTGCACTGATAAGAGAAAAAAAAAAAAAAGCAAGTAAAGGCGCAGACAACTTAACCGACTCCAGAGTGATAATGTCTGTTATTGATCAGAAAGTGCTCATAAATTTTTGACTGCTCCTATTTTTTTTTTATTTTTTTTTTTTATTAGGAGCACAAGTGCTCCTTAAGAAAATGTTAGCGTAGAGCTCTGCGTACAAACAATCCATAATTGTTGCATCCCTAGCTGAGAGACATGGCTTTATTTGCGCACGCTTACAATGTGTCAGTCAGTGCATGCACTGCATTGAGTTCTTTTTCACTGCTTGTTGTGCTTAATGACAATTTTTAACATCGAGCATGTCCCAAATTCGTGTTCGCCTTCTGAAAGAGGCATGGGTGCACTTTGGCAGTGTGCCAGTCAGAACGACTGCCACACCATGTTCCTTTTCAGGATATATTGTGCTTATAACTCTTTTTACCATCAAGCACGTCCCACCCTTTATATTCTTATTCATACTTTTCATCACTCTGAAGTGTCAATAATGCTTTGATGCACATATTTACATACAGTACAGCGATATACATGATATAGCAAAACACCAACCAGTCCTATATACAGAGATTTCATTTTTCCGCATTTATACGGATTTCCGTATTTTCCGACCTGAAAAATATGACCAACGTAAATTGCAAAAATCTGAGGAAAAAAATTGTGGATTTTCCTTCTTTCTTTTTTTTTGTCTTGAGCTGATCACATGCCTGGATAATGTAAAATTCTACCACAGCATATACTATAAAAACACCCAAGAAGTCACAAAACTCTCAGGTATTTGGAAGCACAAATTCTTCACCTGTAATTCTGCTTCTCTCCATCAAGGGAGAACTGCTCATATTTTGAAAAGGCTGTATTCCCCTCCCAGTCTGTCAGATCTATCCTGAGGACGTGTTGTTTTTCTTGTGTTAACTTGGAGATGATCTCATTCCCCAACCAGTGTTCACCCAAGATGTCTCCAAACCCCTGAATTGGAAAGAGAAAATCCTTGTTTCATAGCAGTGTAAATTTGTCAGAAGAGTACATAGAAGGATGTAAAGACAGTTTAAATCCCTACCATTGTGTAATTTTTCCATGTTTGATGAAAATCAACAAGGCCATTGAAGCGCTTCTGTATTACTGTCCATCCACCTCCATCTGTTTCCATGTCACAGTAGGCCTGGAAACAAAAAATGGTAAATTATTGGCTAAATTTAATCATTCATGTCCTTTCTGTGCGTGTATGATCTGCTCTGTGCTCTCATGTCTTGGCTGGAGCAGACTGTGCTCATGCTGTGGCGGTTCACGTGACAGCCATATGACTAAGAAACAATTGCGTATGGCATCAGTAATGTCTAAAGGTGTCATTTTTAATTAAACATTATTTTCTTTAATATTATTGTTGGTCTTTTTGACTTTGAAAGTACAGTGTAGACAGAAAAACAAGAGTTAGAGTGAGGAAATGGGATCAGGACATGAGTCTTTGTAAGCTTATACAATCAAATTACTATCAACTTTTGTTCTATGGGAAATAGTGACTTTGACGTTTAGCCTTTTGTGTTTCATGGATAAAAAAGAATGTAGTACATGGTCAGAACATCACATGGGTGTGTAAATGAGATTTTTTTTTCATTTTCTAATGTTTGCTAGGACTACTTTGAATGTCAATGCATTGTTATATATTTAAGTATTTTGCTGGTATTTTACCACTTTGACTTGAATTAAGTAGATAGAGGTTACCTTGAACTGCTGTTTTGTATCGGGTATGGTCAATGAGTAGACCCCGCTTTCCTTGTTCCCTAACTTGAAGACTGCAGCACAGTCATTGAACTGATCTGGATCATCCTGCATCATTGCAGAATTGCTACCTGATAAAAGAAATGCTTTGTTAAACCAACGTGAACAATATGCACTATAATAGGGGTGGGAATAGTTTGGAACCTCACAATTGAATTTAAATTGATTTTTGGGGTCACGATTAAATTGAAAATCGATTTGATATATACAAAGTTTTCATTCTAGTTTGCTGTTTTGTGTTACTTGTCCTATTTAACTGCAGTAGATAGTTTAGTAGGTTATTAAGAGAAAATCCCACAGAATCAAATGTAAACTTTTTTTTTTTTTTTTTTTTTTTCTTCTTCCTAGTTTAAACAACTCAGTCAGTATTATAAAACAAGTGCCATTTTGCTCACTGTTTCCACGTGAGTGGTACCTACAATCAAGTCTCACGTCAGGTCTCAACTTTTGTACGCAAGTTTTTGAGTTAGCATGAACTTGCATGCAGCATAGCAAATCTGCTGGAGAATTGTAATGAGAGCATTTTGCATTATTTTCCTGGCCGACAACCGAAGCTTATTAGTCGATCATTAACCATTAAGAATAGAATGTCAGAATAGGATTTACACATCATCACATCATACACCTGCGCAGCGCTTGTGTGTTAGCCTATATCTTTATTTTATTAAATCCAAGTGATCGAACAAGCGCCTTGCGTGCACGCAACATCAGTTCTAGCTTTTCTAACTTGACATTTCAGCCATTCATCATCAAACTAAAATGCAGTCAACCAAACATAAAAGTTGCACTGCTCAAATTAAATGGTCCATTGTAAATCAGCATGCCCATTGCCAAACACATTTTTGCACAAGTGAAGAATGCTGTTTTACGTGGATATTGGAACATAAATGAAGTACAAAGCCTTGTTTACATAATGAATAATAATTTAGCAACCAAAATGTTACATGCAAATATAGAAACACATTTGGATTCTTGCCAAATGAGAGAGTTGAGCCCATCAGTTTCGCTTTAGCCTAAAATCATTTTGGCTTGACTTATGTTCATAATGAATGCCACTATGATCTAATTTGTTTTATATTATAGTTTAATATATAATTTTATAGCTTTTTCATTCTAGTTCTGTTCTGAATACCGTAAAACTTAAAGGATTTGTTGTGAAGGGAATTACAATAGGCCTATGAATGTTTCGTTTTATTTATCGGTATTAAATATACATATAAATTAATGTAACTGTTTGCAATTATGAGGTTAACAGGTGTTTTTGGTGTAAAATTAATTTCTCTTTCATGAGATTACTTCCTCTTGGCCAGGTTACGTTTTCCGTGTCGTAAACTCTAGGGGTGAGGCTTCTAAACTGTGCATTTTTAGGGGCGTGATATTTAAATGACAATTGTTTTCAGCCACCATATTTATTAAAATACGATCATTCATATGGTAGGATTGCCAGCATACAAATTTTTGATAAATTACATGTGAACCTCGTCATAAGATGATTTCTGTGCTCGTTTCTACTCTAGATTGATAAATGAGACCCAGTGTGTGCAAATTTAACCACCTACGTTGCAGAAAACGTGTTTGCAACATTATTGGTAACTGTTACCAGGTTGGTGGTTGTGAGCTGTAGAATTTCTAACTTCGATATGATACCTTGAAAAGTATTGATATTGAATACCATTTTCGATACCATGGGGGAAAAATGCTGCATATACTGTCATATAGATATTTTAATTTTTGTTTTTGTTTTTTTTTTTTGTCCATCCATTGAAAGTCTAGCCAATCAAAAATGTCTTCTGAAGAGATCACTTTATATGATAAAGCTTTTAAGCTTTTTTTCATATATAAACATCGATCAATTACCATTACAAATATCTCACAAATATTTGCTAACTCCATGTATTTGTTTTTACAATGGGGTAATTTTGTTGCAATAGCTTAAACACAGCACAACAAAGCTTGATTTCAAATGGTAAATTGAATTTTAAAAAAAAATACAAGTAAACAGTAATAAAATAAGAACAAATAAACAAATTAATAACAATAAATACAATAGAATAAAGATACAAATGAAATAAACTGCTTTAATTTTTTCAGGTAGATCTAACAGTAGTATTCAGGTAAGAAAACTGAAAATCTATGATTAATCTGTATTTAATATTTACAATGAAGATTTCAAAGTTACACAAGTTAATCAGTCAAGAGTAGTAAGTTGTCTTTTGTTGTTTGATTAACATTAACAACATAGAGAGCGGCATGTTTATTATGCTGCTGTCCCTTTAAAACCTGATGCACACACAGATTCAAAATACTGCTACTGTTACACATTCTTCCTGAACTGTATACGACTGTTTACATGTTAATACTCATCAAGATGGTCATTGTGACATTATTTTTGAGTGTATTTGACCATTAATAAGCCATGAAAAAGATCTCATTTTGGCACTTGTATGTCAGAGGCTGCTTTATTATGTGTGTGCACTTCGGATGTGAGCGCGAATCTGTGGGAATGAATAGAACTATGCGCAATCCCGCACTGAAATTCAGACCTGGTCACACCAACACTGTTTAACTGGAGTGAATGAGACGCCTTAATGAGAGGAGACTGGTCAACTCGCTGTCTGAGTGGAGCACAAGAACTTTCAGCTTCTTTTTTTAAGACAACATTGTTAATAACAACTAACATTTAGAAAGTCTAATTTTGAAATTTGTGAATTGTTGCGAATCGGTATTAGAATCACAATTCACATGCACAATTTTCCCCCACCCCAACACTGTAAACTCTAAGGACCAGATTTACTAAACAGGGCAAATTAGCGTGAGAGCAATTCCAAAAAAGCATCGGTAGGAGTGGAAAGTTCTGCGCGTGATCTACTTTTCTTTTAAATATATTTTTATTGAGCAGATTCTTAAAAGACAATCTATGCGTGACATTCAACATCACAACCTGGTGGTTTTCTTTTCTTTTCTTTTTTTACAACCATATAAATAAATGAAGAAAAATTATACAAATAATCAGAACACACTTATCCCTACCTATCCCAAATTATCCCACAAAACTAAGATAAAGGGGAGAGATTTTTTTTTTTTTAAATCATATCTAATGAAGGTACAGTTTCAACAAAGGAAAGGGCAGGGTTCAACATTTTATAAAATGAGTTAACAGTCTCTAATGGAGTATTTAATTTTTTTTCCAGGTGTAGAAAGGACATTAAGTCCTGCAACCAAGAAAAGTTAGGAGGGCGACATGAGGATTTCCAATGTAACAATATTTGTCTTCTGGCTACCAATGAAGCAAAAGCAATAATATCAGCATGACGCTTGTTGTACAAGCCATCAGCAGGGGGTACTCCAAAAATTGCAGTTATTGGGCAGGGTTTCACAAAAACATTAAGAGCCTTTTACAATGTAGCAAAAAAAGAAGACCAGAATGGATACAATTTAGGACATGTATAAAATGTATGAGTATGATCTGTTGGGGATAGCGAACATCTATTACACCTATCATCTTCAGTTAAAGAAAGTTTCTTCAGTTTTGCCTTGGTGAAATGAATTCTGTGAACAACTTTGAACTGAATAAGATTCAAACGAGCACAAATACAGACAGTTAATTTTAGCTAGAGCATTATTCCACAACTCTTCACCAAGTTCCAGTCCTAGCTCCCTCTCCCAGGTTTCCTTGAGTGCAAAAAGAGGAGGGAGCTGTGAAGAGCGTAACAGCCCAGAAATTGAGGCAATATGGCTGTGTGATTTCGAAAGAGACATAACTTTAATTAAAGTTTCCTTTGGCTGGTGAGGGAAGGTAGCAAAATATGCTTTAGCAAAGTCACGTAATTGAAAATAGCGAAATAAATTGGATTTAGAAAATTGTAATCTACTCAGCAAATCATTGAATGTCACAAATGTGTGATTGGAAAACAAATCATGAAACGATACTAAACCCTTCTCCCTGAGCTGTGCAAAAGTTGAATCCAAAGCAGAAGGTGTAAAAAGATAATTACCACAAATAGGCATATAAATGGACAATGTGTTTAATTTAAAGTGGTGACGAAACTGTTTCCAGATTTTAAGCGAAGAAAGCAGTCGGGTTAGTGGTGTATTTAGAGAGGCGCCACAAGTTGGGATCAAAAACTAATGCTGGTAACGAGGATGATATGCAGGAGCTAGCTTCTATCATACACCATGTATGGGGAGTTACACCATGCATATATTAGGAGTGGAAATTTGGAAGAGCGAGAGACCCTTCTTGTTTGGTTCTTTGAAGAGTTGACTTGTGTGCACATGGAGGCTTACCAACCCAAATATACGAGGAAATAGTGGCATCAAATGATTAAAAAAAAAAAAAAAGATTTGGGGAGAAAAATGGGAACAGTCTGAGGGAAAAAAAAAAAAAAAGTATTCGTGGAGGGACATTCTTTTTAATTGATTCAATCCTACCTACTAATGATAGTGGAAGACTGCTCCACCGCTGAAAGATCTACTTTAATGCGCTTTAATGCGGTCCATTAATTTTGTAAAATTTTCTTTGTGCAATGACTTCAGTGAGTTTGAAATATGAACCCCTAAGTAATGGAAGCCTGTAGAAGACATGCGAAAAGGGAGCATAGCTGGAGGAATCTGTTTTGCCAATTCATTTATGGGAAAACACTCACTTTTAGCAAAGTCCAGCTTATATCCTGAAATAGAGCCAAACTCATTCAATAGATGCATTATCTATGCAGTTAAGAGGGTCTAAAACATATAACAGGAGATCATCTGCATATAATGAGGCACAATGCTCTCTTCCTCCTCTGTGAATACCTGAAAATACTGAAGATGATTTTAATCCTATAGAGAAAGGCTCTATAGCCAAAGCAAAAAGGAGAGGAGAAAGGGGGCAACCCTGACGGTTGCCACGAGAAAGAGAAATAAGGGGACATTTCAGAGTTTGTTTTCCCAAAAGCTGAGGGAGTGGAATACAGTAAACGAATCCATGAGATTAGTTTTTGTAAAGCCACAAATAAATAATCCCACTCCACCCGGTCAAAAGCCGGATAGTTTTCCATAATGACCAATGCAATCTAACAAGAGCAGAACAACAAATTAGCATCTGGTTTAAGAAATGCTTTTCTGGGTGGTAAATAATGGTGCAAATACCAGTAATTTGTCTAGTACAAACCTTAGTAAATCACCTTGCATGATTCATTTAAATACTCTCCTCCCATAAATTTTGTGTCTGAAAGGAAAACTCTTACAAATGCATATGCAATAAGGTCAGCCACAAAAATAACTGTTTCCACGCCTTTTCAGCATTAATTTTTCACCGTCTATTTAGTAAATCCTGACAGTAGTTTTTTTTTTAACGGCACAAGAGGGTTTGCTTAGCGCAAGCTGTTAGTAAATCTGACCTAAAGTTGGCAGAACTCAAAAAATTAGCAGTAATCAGTTGCGTTAAATTTTTAAAGTAACAAACTCAAAGATTAAGTTAATAGAACTTTACATTAAGATTTTGCTCTACACAAACATGTTAATTGCAATTTAAATGAAGTATTGATTGAGCTAACTTAGACAATTTGATTGCATCATCATATTAACTCATCTTTTATGGTTAACTGCTAGCTACGTACTTTAGCAATAGTCTCTTTTGCTAGTTACATTAGCACATGCAAGTGTGCCATCAGTATACAGCTGTGGCCAAAAGTATTGGCAGTGACAAATTTTGTGTTTCAAAAAGTTTGCTGCTTCAGTTGTTGTGGTGTTGATTCACATTGTTTCTAGATTATTGTGCAGAGTGATCAGATGCATTTTAAATAATTGCAAAAAGTTTCGTTGGCCAAAAAAAAAAAAAAAAAAAGAACTTTATCACAACCTAAATTTCACTTTTTTTTTTTTTTTTTTTTTGGGCCCGGGCAAAAAATGACCAGCTAAAATAATTTCAATAATCATATCAGCAAATGGGAAAGTATGAACAACTACAGGTAAAATCAATCTAGTAGTATTATAAGAGCTGCAAACTCTTTTAAAAAGAGGGAAGAAGTGCTTCCAGTCATTGTGTTCTTGTGTTAGCAATGGTTACCTCCAAAGAAAGACATGCAGCCATCTTCGCTTTGCATCAAAATGGCCTCGCATGCAAGGAAATTGCTGGAAAGAATATTCCACCTGAAAGAACTATTTACCTTGTCATCAAGAACTTCAAAGAGAGAGGTTCAGTTGCAGTGAAGAAGGCTTCAGGACATCCCAAAGTGTCCAGCAAGCATCAGAACTGTCTCCTCCTGAGGAGTCAGCTACAGAATCGTGTCCCCACCATTGCAGAGCATCTGCACGCACAGTAAGGCGAAGACTTTTGGACAACGGCCTGGTGTCAAGAATGGCAGCAAAGAGGCCGCTTCTCTCCAAGAAAAACATCAAGGAAAGACTGAAATTCTGCAGGAAGTACAAGGATTGAACAGCACAAGACACTACCATGAGTCCTGTGTCGTGCCAACAGTGAAGCATCCTGGGAGCATCCATGTGTATGGTCGCTTTTTATGCAAGGGAGTGGGCTCTCTCAAAATTCTACCCAAAAAAACACTGCCATGAATAAAGAATGGTATCAAAACATCGAGTCACCTTTATTTATATAGCGCTTTTTTACAATGCAGATTGTGTCAAAGCAGCTTTACAGTGATAACTGGTGAATAATTTTATCCAGTTTAAGTAAATTCAGTATTGATTCATTCGGTTGTAAAAATCAATAATTAGTTAATTTATCTATATATCAGCACTGGAGAAAACAGTGATGTCATCGTCCAGCTCAGTTCTGTTCACATACAATGGTGTCAATGCAGGCAGATCAAAAACATTGTTGAATATCAAGTGTCCCCAACTAAGCAAGCCAGAGGCGATAGTGGCAAGGAACCCAAACTCCATCAGGTGACATCAGATGACAAAACAGTGATAAGAATTGAGAAAAAAACCTTGGGAGAAACCAGGCTCAGTCGGGGGGCCATTTCTCCTCTGGCCAACAGCGAACAGTGCGTGATTATGATTCCAGCAACGTTACAGGTCATAAGTCCGATTGGGATTGCAACAGTCAAAATATTTGGTCCAGTTCCATCTAGTTGAAGATCGAATTCATCACGCCGGTATGGGACGGTTTTGTGTTCTTGTGTCCTGTTAAGAGCAACTTCTCCCAATGATCCAGCAGCAATTTGGTGGTGATCCGTGCATTTTTCAGCATGATGGCGCACCATGTTACAAGGCAAGAGTGATAATGAAGTGGCTCAGAGATCAATACATTGAAATTTTGGATCTATGGCCAAGCAACTCCTTGGATCTTAATCCCATAGAGAGAATCTGTGGGATTCAAATTGTAAACAACTCTGAGTACTAACAAAGCAAGAATGGATCGCCATCTGTCAGGATTTGGCCCAGAAGCTGATATCCAGCATGCCAAAGTGAATTGCAGATGTTAAGAAGGGTCAACACTGTAAATATTGACTCTTTGCATATATTGAATGTTTTTGCCAATAAAAGTCTTAAAAACTTATAAAATGTTAATCGTTTTTCAGTATACCATAGAAATGTGAAAAAAAAAAAGAAAAAAAAAATCTGTAAATACTGAAGCAGTAAACTTTGCAAAACACATAATTTGTCAATCTGACAATACTTTTGACCACAGTTTGTTCTATTGCATGTACATAGTTAAGCCAGGAACACACTACACAACTGTCAGACCGATTATGAATGTAATTTGGTTGTTACGACTGATCATGCCAAAATGGACCAAGCTTTTTCCAGTTGTGCTCAGTCTGTTTACAGTCGGTGCGTGTCCACTGGCGTGGAGCAGAGCGAGCGTTTTTAATTAATTCTAATGGAAGTTGAGCTCAAATGCAAAACCCCTCCCCCCAATGTCATCGTCCATCGTGATGTTTTACTGTTCAACATCGTCTGATGCCAATTTGGTAGACATCGCCCAACCCTAGTTGCCATTCGTCTTCACAAAGGTTTTATTAAACATGTTTAATATTTGCGACTGGCGCTGGCGACTATGCTGTGGGGATGTGTTCCCTGTCGAACATCATTCATCCTTATTTTTGTAATTTTGTCAAACACCATCTTTTTTTATGTTTCTTTTGTATTATTTCATAAGTTAACATTGCAAGTTAATTGTTTTTAGGCTAATCATTTTGTTCTGCAGATGGAAAAGTGAAACTGCATTCTGTAAAAATTCAGAATAAGTGATTTCTCTCATTTTAAAAATACCATTAAGTAGCTATCCTTTTGGTCTAATAAAAGTTAGACAGAAAATATAAAATGGTAGCTTATATAGGCTAGATAACTGCACTTGTTTCTGAATATGTTCATTTAGTCTAACAAATTTAAAAAAACATGACATTTGTAAAAAAAAAAAAAAAAAAAAAAAAAATTTATATATACACTTTAATTATATCTAATATATTTGAGGAAATATGATGAGGAAATATAGTTCCTTGAACATCTCTACATCTCTTCTGTCAAATGAAGTCATGCTTTCAGAGTTTCCAGTGTTGTCAGTCCCATTAAATAGTTTTGGGTGTGTAGTACATTTACTGTAGACTGATAAAATGACAATTAAAATATACAAATATAATTTTAAATGACTTCTGTTTCAGAATAAATAAAGCAGTGTTTTATTTTGTTCTAACCGGTAACTGCTGGAACCAGAGTTTTTGCTCAGAACGAACCAATTCGTTTTAAATTTCTGACTTGAGTATAACCATCTACAATATTGCTTGATTATAGGTTTAAAAAAAAACAGCACTAGAAATGTTGTAATTAACACAAATTTTCAGGAAATGCATAATGAAATGTCTACTGAGGCGATAACGGCAAAAAGAAAACGTGAAAGAGAAACAGAATTTTATGGATTTTTTTTTAATTCAACTGTTTCATAAATAAAACCACCAGTGTGGTCGGCAGGGTTTTACTATTTTTTTAAATAGTGGCAGCTGTCTGTTGACATCCATGTTTGTTTTTGTTACAAGATCTCGCAGAGTTTAGCAGAATTTCCCGTTGTCACTCACCAATCGTTAAGTGTGTTGTGTAGTGGACTGACTCAGTCATTAGGTTTGTGCTCCTCTCTGACTGTCAAAGACTAAAATCTTCTCTATTCAGTGGAAGTCTTTGTGTGTTGAGTTCAGTCTTAGAATGTTTCAGCTATGTTCAGCTATGTCCCCAGCTTTAATCAACATGCAGCATATAAAGTCTTATGGTTTTGTAGCCAATTCTCAATCTAACCATAGGCTCTACTCTTAACCACAATGCAAAACTGCAACATAACACATTAAACACCAACACATCTCTCCCTCTATTATTCTTGTGCAAAAACACACAAAAAACACAACACATTTGTGAAATTTGTATTTATGTATTCATTCCATGTTATGAAGTTGTTTATACTGATTTTGGATTTTGGTCACACTGCCCACCCTTACTGATACAGTTTTGTAGTAATTTTACAAAGTTGCTTTCAGGTAATATAACAAGTTTTGAGAAAATCATTTCATGATGACTATAATAACTGCGCGCTACTGTGAAAAAATATTTAGGCGCCCTGGTGCGAGGGACTTGATCGATTCTCATGAACAGATCTACAATCGGAATTAAAAAGTAAAACTCCCAAAATCCATCTAAACTGAACAACAGTTATGTTTTGTATTGCAGTCGGCTGCTTTTCATGCCTTAATTCAAAAACTTTGCTTCAGTCAGCAGAGCAGAGCAAGTGCACTCCGGACTACACTTCAAAGATTGTTTACAAGGTGCAACCGGTGTGATGCAGCCACACGCACTTACCAAACCGTCTCATGCTGTTGTTTCTTTGCAGCCAAATTAATTGTAAATACTACATTTGGATTATCATAATCAAGGTCGGAAATTAACGGGGGCTTGGGGCAAAAATGCCTCCAAAAATTGATTTAAAAAACACATGGACTGTTATGACCCCTGTGCGCATATTACTTTCACTTTTGAAGTAGAGGCAATTCGGAGGCGGCAATTGCTTGAATGGTGGGTGGGTTTATTATTATTCTTAATAAAAAAAACGCAACAACAAAACAATATAATGACAAACTCGCTTGAATATGAGCTTTTACATTTCGCTTTTCAACAATCTTCATCCCTCGTCTTGTCATTCAGAAAAGTGAGGCGAAATGGGTGAAGTAAGGTGAAATCTGAGCTGATCTGTGCTGCGACTCTCGTTCGGCTCACTGAATTGAGCATACGCGTTCAGTCAACTGTTGAGTGTATTTTCTAACTAAACTAAATGATGATTATTACTATAAAAAACTATAGTAAGTGCCGCGGTTGCGGTGGGTAAGTGATGTAGCCTAATCGGTGTTGCTGCTGAACACCGTTAACACCACCTACTGGCTGTTTTATTTTCATATTTACACTTTACATAGACTGTTTTTACTTAAAATATTAAACTTTTAAAGATTCATTTATTTATTTATTTATTTATTTTTTACATATTTCTAAATTCAAAAATTTTAAAAACATTCGTACAACATTATTTAACAATGAGCATTAAGCAGTCTATGTAAATGTCTAAATACCACTTCAGATGGAGCTTCTGTGCTACTTCTGCAGTGCAAAGATGGATTTTTTTATTTCTTTTGATTGGTAACAGTCTGATTGGGTCTTATTTGTTGTAATTGAATTTGTTTAACATTTAAAAACAATTTTTCTATTTTAATTTAAGAAATGTATTAAATATGATGCATACATTTAATAAGATTAGAAAAATTGCTCTTATAATGGTACAAATGCCCCAGGAAATTAATTTAAAGGGCCAGATATCGCCATGTAATGGGAAAGTTAATGTCTGTTATTGAACAGAACGTGCTCCTAAATTTTTGATTGTGCTCCTAAATTTTTTTTATTTTACAAGCACAAGTGCTCCTAAAGAAAAATGTTACCGTAGAGCCCTGACTAGTGCCTTAAAGGTCTTTAAATGAAACTGTTGGACTAATGATGATTATTTTTCTCTGTGTCTCTAACTAGCAGTCTAGCCTTTTCCCCAAATATTTTAACAGCTGCATATTATAAGTGAATAATATAAGTGAAATGGCACAATATTGTTTTTGGAGTTTATTTTGCCCCAGGTCCCATGTGTGATAACGGTTGAAATGCTGATGCAAACCCCACCTTGCTTACCCACAGAGATGGTGTGAATTAGGTTGTTGACTGTATTTGTCAGCTCCTGCTGCTGCTGCTTCATGGCGGAGTTATCGGAGGAGGTGCGGAGCAGTTGTTGCTCCATCTCTTTTATGATGCTAGTCTGCTTCTCCACCAGCTTCTTGAGCTGTTCCTTCTCCACTTTCAAGTTTTCTAGCTCTGTATTTCTGTTACCTTCAATGTCCTCCACTCGTTTTTCCAGAAAACTAAGAGGAACCAGAAGAACAAGCTTTGAAAAACACTGTTTTCCTCAAGAGGTTTTTAAACTCTTTGAAAGGAGTCAGTAGCAATATGAATTTAAGTTTATAAAAATGTTTGTAACTTGAATAATCTTCCTCCAGAATTTGGAGAGGCAAAGTGTGGTGTCTTTCTAAACAGCTCAGTTACTATTATATTAATATTATTTATTACCTGTTCTTTTCATTCAGCTTGTGGATTTCATTTATCTGCTGCAGAATTTCATTTTCCAGTTTGCTGGTTGAAATGGAGTTCTCAAGAAGCTGACGTTCAAGTCGAGTTGTTTGGTTAATTACCTAAAGATGAAAATAGACATTGTGTTTCCAACAGAAAGCATCTTAGATAAGACTCTGCAAACCATGAGTATTTCCATATTCACTTTCTGTCAGTGAATCAAATTTTTTCCTCTGAAAGTGTTTTTTAGTTTTTCAGTTGTTGTGGTCTTCAATGTTTCATTAAATGAAGTATTCTTAAAGCACCCATAAAAATATTTACAACAGAACTGAATCAACACTGAACTGACTTCAGCTGAACAACAGCAGAAATTCATTATTTTCCTGTTATCACTGTGAAGCTGCTTTGAAACAATCTGTCTTGTACAAAGCGCAATATAAATAAAGGTGACTTGACAAGGTGACTTGGCTTTAACATGTGCATTGAATTCTGACTTCTAACTATAAAACCATCTTCTCAACAGTTTAGTGGTTCTCCACAATATTTTGGAGAGAGTAACATTGCTTTCCTCTAGGGATGTGAATCTTCACTTGGCTCACAATTCGATTATGATTCGGAGGGTAGCAATTCAATTATAAAATGATTCTCGATGTATCACAATGCATCTTTTCATCCAATTCTTTTATTATTAATAATTACTATATTAATAATCACACTATAGTTATTTTTATTTTTATCTTTATAAAAATATTTTATCTTTTTAAAAATAAGAACAAATTAACAAAGTGCAAATAACTAACAGTAGAACAAATGAAATATAATGACAACAGCACTTGCACATGTTTAAGTCTGGCCAGTTTAAACATTCAGGTCATTTTAAGCCATTCAAGTGCAAGAGGATTTGAGAGAGAAGTCAATTTGGTATACTGTCTGATAGACTGATCATTTTCTGTGCACACAGTACCTAATTGTTTTTTTTTTTTTTTGCATCTTTGTTTGAACAGGCATATACACACAAAATTGTAAAAATGCCTATCAAAACGATTTTTGATCTGCCTTATTTACATTTTTTTTAATTGAATTACTTAATTGTATTTATAAGTACTTTTAAAAATAATTACAAATTAAAAACTAAATATAGCTTCAAAACATACAAGCAAACAGTATATTAGAGGAACAAAGAAACATATAACAAGCAATAAACAAAGAGTGCTTTCAGTATCTAAGAGTGCTTTAAAGTGCCATTTTTCAATGATTCTTAAACAACTCATCAGATGAATCAGTCTCTCTAAAGCTCTCCTTTCTGAGAACCTACTCTGCCCTGATTGGTGAGATAGCCCAGTCTGTTGTGATTGGTCTACCGCTTATAGCGCATCAAAAGCAAAACGCCCCTTACCATAACAGAACTTCAGCTCCGGTCCAGAGGCTTCCAGAGTTTAGCAATTTTACACACTGTAAAGACAGGAACGATTGCATCGATATTACCATATCAATCCAAGCGTGAGTCCGACGATGAAACATTGGAAGAACTAGTTATTAAACCCGAACCTCCATCTCAAGGACAACTTGAGCAGGACATTTCTCAGTGATGTGCTACTCAGTTTGGTGTACAATATGAGATGTTGCAACTGTAATTTCTCACCATCAGCATTAACAAGTGTATGTCCATCAACAAACCAATGTGAATATTTCTAATTTATTGCGGTGCACATGTGGGAACTGTATTATTAACCGTATGAATAACAGTGCTTACGTTAGCCGAGCACTAACATGAACGACTGATGTAACATTAAAGTTTGTAAAACAAATCTTGCTCCATCCTTTATCATTACTCAAAGTAGTAAGAACGACAGACAATCTGCATTAATGGACACAATTTTAGGCAATAGTGGACCACAGCTGATTTGCAGAAGCATTTCAGTAAGACAGTAATAATGCGAGTTAACTGGTTAGCCAGAGACCTAGCACAATATAAAACACATTTTGAACACCCGGTATAAAATATATACATCAATAATTAATCATACTTACAGGTTGTGATTCTGAGGAGCAAATCCATCTTTAATGGATAAGCATTTTGTTAATCCCATTTAGTCCCCACGGAGATTTGAGAAGCCATCATCAAAAGGTTATACTGCTGTTGAATCAGTGGGGTAATTTTAACCACTGACTCGTCTTTTGGAAGTGTTTGCAAAGAGAATTTGCTTTTGCAGATCAAAAAAACGACATGTACACAATACGAACCAGACAACTACAGTGTTTGAGGGTGGGTCAAGTTGTTCGCGAGCGGACAACGTAGAACATAGGCGGGCATTAGACAAATGTGTTACCCAGTGACGTGTAGCTGTAACAGAAGTGGGATTCGAATTCCTGATGACTAATTTAGGCGGTTCAGAGTCGATTCTTTCTTTTGAGAGAAAATAACTTTATTTATCTTGCACTTTCAGCTTCACAACTTTTGCAGATCATTTACATTCACAGACAGCTACATTACACATTGCATGAGGTAATATTCGAAAAAGCATAATGGGGCACTTTAAGTTTCTGAATGTTTTGCCATGTCTAATCCCTTAATCCCTTTAACTGACTGTTTACACATTGGTTTCGCATGCAAAGCATTTAAATTTGCATGTGCATTTAACCACTTACACAGAGTGGAACACAGCCGCTGCGAGCGCTCTTCAGAAAGCGCACATGCAATTGAAAGCAGTGTGTCAGCAAGGGAATTTTGAGTATTAAATATATAGGCCTACTGTATTAAAAACAGTGAAATTATGCCTTCGTAGAGCATTTGGAAGGTAAAGCACACCCTTGATTGTAATTCACTTAAACTTTTTTTTAAACCTTATGGAAGATAATTTTGAGGGTTGTGTGTGCGTGTGGAATTGGAAGCAAGCAAAATACTGCTGTTTATAGTGGTTGGCAAATATATCGGCAAGCTCAATATAACAGTTGATATTTGGCTTTTTTTGTTTTAAATATCTGCATCGGCTAATAAGTATTTCTTTTTGCCTGATGTGTTGGAAGCGCATATTTAATTTTTTGACATTGCTGAGAATACAAAGCGCTCCCATTTTCCGTCTTCATTGGTTTATGGTCTGTCTAATACATTATTAGATACAACTGTTACAAAGGAAGTCTATAGTATACTTTTATATTATTAGTAACATAAAGAAAACACTTTCTCATTTACTGTCAGCATTCAGCAAATACAGTTGTGGTTTATTATGAAATATTTCATAAATATTTATTTTCATAAATATTTTTCTCCAAAACACGTTGGCCACAATTATTGGCACTCCTAGAATTTTTTTATGAGTAAATATCTCTGAAGTATATTCCCATTCAGATTTACACTTTTTTTTTTTTTTTTTTTTTTTTAGCACACCAGGGTGATCATGAATATGAAATTGTCCAGCCATGACTTCCTGTTCCACAGGAGTATAAACATGAGGAAACACAAAGGCCAAATTCTCTTAATCATTCATCACAATGAGTAAAACTAAAGAATATAGGTCTGATGTGCAGCAAAAGATTGTTGAGCTTCACAAAATAGAAAGTGGCTGTAAGAAAATAGCTAAAGCATTGAAAATCCCCATTTCCACTATCAGGGCAATAATTAAGTTCCAATCAACTAAAGATGTTACAAATCTGCCTGGAAGAGGACGTGTGTCTAAATCGTTCCTCCTCACCGTGCATTAGGACGTTTGAGTGGCCAAAGACTCTCCAAGGATCACAGCTGGAGAATTGCAGAGATTAGTTGAGTCTTGAGTCTCAGAAAGCCTAAAAAAAATTACCAAACAGCACCTGATACAAGCTCCTCAACAATCTGTGGTCATCGTTGTCTGATTCTCCTTTTCATGAGGGGCGATAAATTAATAAGAGACAGATCTGGACTGCAGGCAGGTCAGTCAAGCACATTCACTCTATCGTGCAGAGTGTCTACAAAACCACTCTGATGTAGCACGTGCAAATGAGGCCTCGCATTGTCGTGTTTCCCAGAAAAGATGTCATCTTGATGGCAGTATATGTTTGTGGACATTCCAATAATCCCAATATACACCTCCACGTCAATGGCACCTTAACACATATGCAAGTCACCCATGCCGTTTGCACTGATTCCCCCTTACCATCTCAGCGCTGTGAGGTCCCTTTTGTCATTTGGACTGAGAACTTAATGTCCGTTTTTTCCAAAAACACTGAAACATGGACTCATCTGACCACAGCACCACATTTCCACTGTCTTTTGGACCCATTTCCACTGTCAGCTGAACTCAGCTTAACCCAGAGAACTCGACGGCATCTCTGCCTAGAATTGTTGTATATAGCTTTCTCCTTGCGTAACAGAGAAGTTGCATTTCTTGATGGAGCGGCAGACTGAGTTAAGTGACAACGGTTTTCCAAAGTACTCCCGTGCCCATGTGGATATTATGAACACAGCAGCATGATGGTTTCTCATGCAGTGCCATCTGAGGCCTTGAAGATCTTTTTGCTATTATTTTGCCCCGTCCCAACTTTTTTGTGTTGCATCCATCAAAATCAAAATTTGTTTATATTTACAAATACAATTAATTTGGCCAGTGAAAACATTTACATTTTTTTCATTGTACTTTTGTTAGTTAAATAAAGGTTCAAGAGAATTAATGAGGTTCAAGAGATGTCCAGGAGAAGTGTGTTTCACGTTCTTTAATGGTCTGCCTGGAAACAATTGCCGTGACTAGACGTGCCAATATTCTGTAATACAATATATCACGATAATGAATATGCACAATATTGTTATCGCGGGCACTTCAAAATACCGTAAATATTTATTACGAATTATTAATTTTTATAATGCATTTTAAGAATACAACACCGCTGTATGCTGCGTCAAAGGGACACGCGCACTCAGATGTAAACAAGCCCAACTTGCATGAGAAGCACATAGCGGAACGAGTGAAGGAGACATGCTGAATGAAAGTGCATGTTCACTCTCTGACAGCAGAGGGCACTGATGGAACAGCAGAAATGCAGCAGTTACCCCGGAAACCCCATACACAAAGCAGCTGCACTACTGAAGAGTTTTTAAAATGCATCAAACAGCCATTCCATTTTTTATACTCCCAATGGTGTTTATCACAACACCAAATACTTAATATTTAAAGACTTAATAGGCTATTTATTATCAAACTTAAACATTTTTATATTTTAATCTAGGGCATGTTGCCTAATGATTGAAAATGTTCTGATTTGTTATTGTTCAGTAAAACTTAGTGACATAAGGCTTCATTAGTTAACATGTTAATTTATTACCAAACTGACAATGAAAAATAATTATAAAGCATTTATTAATCTTAGTTAATGTTTAATAACATTATCAGAAGAACTTATTCAATGGACCTGAGATAAAACTAACAGTGATCAGTTGAGTTTCTTAACTAACATTAACAAAAAATAATACCTTCTGTTACAATTGTAGCTATTGCTCAATCTTAGTTAATGCACTAACTAACGTTATATAATGAGACCTTATTGTAAAGTTTTACCTGTTGTTCTTCTTTTGTTGTTCATTCAAAAAAATATTCATATTTTTTCAAAACTACTGCCTTGATCAACACAAAATGTCATTCAGCTTAGAGTCTGAACTTTACAATGCATGTAGCCAATTTGATTAACTCCTAAGTAGTGCTGAGTTATTTGCTGATTAAAAAAGTTTTCATAGTTTTTTTTTTTTTTTTTTGTACTATGAACTGTAATATGTATATAGTACACGCCCCTAGTACATAGTACTTTCGCGCTCTAACTGGTATTAAAGCGGAGGAGAGGATGTTCACATGCGCTCCGTGCTGCCGCTTCTGAGGCACTAAAGCGATCTGTCACGTTACATTAAACAGCGCCAAAACGGAATTTATTTTTTGAATCTCATAAGATGGATGTCATTTGATATGAGACTTTGCTTCATATCAAAAGTAACAAAGCACAAAGATTATTGCGATTTATTAGATGCGAGGCACGCTACATGTCCTATTCATTCATCAACTGAAAACAGACTAGACTAATCGATTCTTAAGACTTAAGAATTGATATCGGTTCGTAAAAATAAGACATCGAGAAATCAATATTGTTTACCCAGCCCTATTGCCCAGATCTGATTTTTTTTTTTTTTTTTTTTTTTTTTTGTATAGCTGTTCACATTGTTTTAAATGAGGCCAATATCGGATTCCGGTGTGAACAGATCATTGTCCTGGACTGAGCAAAAGAACGATAAAGACGTTCAGACTGAGGTCACATTGCAAAACATCTGACTTGCATCGGATTTAGGACCACATATGGAAGTGGCCCGAATTGGAAAAGATCAGATTCTATGTGGATTTTGCTGTTCATACTGTCCTGAGAAAAACAGAGTCACAGACACTCGGCCTCACCGCCACCCAGTTGCCTTAGGAAAACTGTGAACAGTGGGCGATATTCATTTAAGCGGATAAATAGAGGAGAAATATGGCAAAGTCATTTAATGCACCACACTTCCTGCTGCCAGTAGGGGGCGCTTTGACTATAACTGAATATTCCCATGTAAATGTCTTCAGGTCAGGACTATTATCAAACATGTGAAGTTTGGGGCAGATTGGACATTGTTTGCCTGAGTTACAACAACTTCCTGTTTCGTGGCATAAATTTCATACATTAGCACTTAGCCAAGTGTTGCATCATTTAAACTCGGTCCTGGAGGGCCACTGTCCCTGCAGAGTTTAGCTGCAACCCTGATAAAACTCACCTGCATGTAATCCTGAAGACCTTGATTAGCTGGTTCAGCTAATGACCGAATTGCCTCGATACTATCGAGTATCGAAAAGTGTCTTGTAATTCAGTACCAAATTTCGATACCTCCGAATGGAGCAGAGAAGAGTGGGCGGAGAAATGCGGTCTCGTTCAGCAATGTAATAAAGTTGCACTACAATGTTATTTATATCTAAATATATAAAACTATGCGTGCAAGAGAGACCCTGAGTGCGAGAGAGCGAGTGAATCAACGGTTTCACTTTCAGTTTATCTCTGAAAAGGACGGGTGAGAGCACCGGCTGTTTATGCGAGCAGCCGGTTCACTACAGTTACTCAAGATAGGCTACTGTGAACAGCAAAACAGAAGTGCTGCACTGCCTGCACAAACAGCGGGACGCGCAATGTTTTTTTAGACTAGTTATAGGCAGGTTGAACACACAGCAGCATTACATCAGTGTTCGTTCCTCAAGTCTATAGAAAACACGCGACCAGTTCGTGACGGGCTCTAGTTCACCTACACGAGCACAGGCTCTGGCTCCAGAATGCAAACGTGCGTCACTCTTTTACTTTCTTTTTTTAACTGAATGTAGAAAACCAATCAAGGAAAGCATGTGCCTAGAGCACCTCCTAGTGGTCATTATATAAAACACAAAGGAAAACCCTACATGAGATACTGCTTTATAACTTAACAGCTTTAACTAAAAATATACACAAGCTTAACTAACAAAAATTATATAATTATATATTATATATAATTATATGTCCAACAATGATGTAGGTAAACGCTGGCAAAAATATTTGAAAGGAGTAAAGCCTGTGTTTAAAGGCTGTTAAGGAAATGTAATTTATCCAAATAAGAACTTTAATTTTAAATAAATGTTAATTTATAAGCAGCCTTTTTTATTCATTTGTGCAGTGGCTCAGGAGATGAGTCTTTGAGTCTGTAAAAAAAAAAAAAAAAGTCAACAAACTTAAAATATAAACCCAAAGATTTTTTGAGGTAATCTTGTTAAAACAGATTTTATGAAATTGGTATCGAAAAAGGTATAGTTCAGGAATCGGTATCGAAGTCAAGGTATCGGTATTGATATTGAAAATTTTTGAACGATACCCAGCCCTACTTATCACACATATGAAGTTTGGGGCAGATCGGACATTGTATGCCTGAGTTACAACAGTTACAACCTCTTTCATGGAAAAACATCAGACTTTTTCAGGCCTCCACGGACACGCCCTTCAATGAAAACACAAGATCTTTGATATTTATCATCGCTAAGGTCTTAAGATTAGACTGATAACATATGATGTTGAGCTGGTTAAATCTCTATGAGTTAATCACAGTGTAAAACATGTCATTTCCTGTCGCCCACAGGTGGCGCTATGACTGTAACTGAATATTGCCATGTAGATGTCTTCAGGCCAGGACTCTAATAAAACGTGAAGTTTGGGGCAGATCGGACATTGTATGCCCGAGTTACATCAAATTCCTGTTTCATGGCAAAACATTGAACTTTGTCAGGCCGCCACAGACACACCCTCCGGTGCAAGATCTTCTCAATTTAACGTCACAAAGGCCTTTAGATTAGACTGACCAAATATGATGTTGATCTGATTAAAGCTCTAGGAGGAGTTCATTAAAATACAAGGTCTGGAAATGGCAAAAACTGCAAAAATTTTGCAAAGAAAATTAAAAATATCTGACTTCCTGTTGGTTTTCAGATTTTGCTCCAAGATACTTTTTTGTAGGTATTGAGCTGTTAGATGTGTGTCCTGAATTTCATACTTGTACGTGAAACATAGCGCAAGGGGTACTTTGCGCTATGTTTCACGTACACCACTTCTGATGCGTGTGCATGAGGACTGTGCAAGTTTCATGAGTTTTTGAGCATGTTTAGGCCCTCAAAAATGCAATTCATTTGGGAGAAGAAGAAGCGGAATAATAATAATAAATGGAGCAATTCCAGTAGGGTACATTTAGTATAAATGCACAAATGCTATAGCTTAATCACAAAAAATGCTGTGATTATATTCCATTACTCCTTTAATACATTTAAAACGTCTACATTAATAATATAATAAAATTTGATATGAATATCCCACATATCTGCCACAGTACCATGGTGAGGTTTGTGCTACTAAATCCATGGTAAATTACGGCGATTTGTAGGTTGAAAAACCCTCTGACTGTATCATTCCGCAATGTAGTATCGGTGTTTCTCCTATTTTGTCAGGACTGTTTCATTTGGCTTTAAAATAGTTTAAATCACAGACATTTGTGTTCAAGCGCTTCTTACTGGATCTCACAGCGCTGTTTAGTGGTCGTGTGACCCAGACCGATTAGCGAGTAAACACATTTGCTATAGTAAGCTCACGCTGCCATTTGAACTTTGAGCCGAGCGGATAAATGGTCCGTGTGGCACGAATAAAATGAGTAGCAATGTTTTGTTCCACTTTTAGCGCATAAACATTATTTTCCAACATTTATTGACCTCTTGTCATCGTTTTATCGAGGAAAATTATATTGCGATAATTATTGTTGTCGTCTTATTGCCCAGTCCTACATCAAATGTTTTTCAAGATAGTGGAGCAGGTACGGGTGCATCAACAATTAAGCGCTTGCACAGCTCTGTTGCACATTTACTGTACCTAGTTGGGTCGTGATTGGGAGGAGAGAGTGCCTTGACTTCTTTTGGCAGCAAAAGAGGTAACACAGGCTAGTTTAAGATTTAGCCCTAATGAAAGGGTTTTCGGGCACAATGTCATGGTCCCCTGACTAGCAATAATGGGTTAGCATTTTGCTTGCAAAAAAAAAACAAAAAACAAACTGCTAACTTGACTACAAAAGGTAATTAAGGGTGCTTCTCATTTTGTATTTGTGCGTTCTCATTTTCTTTTCTTGCATCTTTTCCTCGCCATCCACCGTAGGAATCAAAGGAAATCTTATTTGTATATTGGAATATTGATCACTTGAGCGTCACTTAAAAGCGTCATCAGCTGCACTCGAAATCTGCGCCTATGTTGACGTTTGGTTATTTAAAGCTGCAGTCCTTAACTTTTTTTGGTTAAAAATTATCCAAAATCAATTTTTGATTGGAATCGGCTGGCATGTACATAACCAGCCAGTGCTCAAAACTATCTCCTTACCTTAGCCCGATTGACAATGGTAAGCTTATAATAATGTTTTCTAATTCGAGTGGTACCGGTGGGTTTCTGTAGGAAATTCAAGCATACCGGATATAGCCTTTTCTCACAGCAGCTGGAATTATAACTTAGCATTTTGATGGCGGATTGTATGGTATGACAAATTAACGTTAGAGGTTAGACTGTACAGAAATTGAAATCTACAGGTAACGCTAATACACACTAAATACATGTAGACAATTTGAGAACAACGTATAACAATAATAATTTGCACGGTTTTATGTGATATGAGCTAAGCGATCGTTAGATTTAATCACCATTGGTATGATTTATTGATTTATTGGTGATTTATTGTAATGCTTTTTTTCTCAGTTGGTCGGAACAAAAGTGGCAGATTTGTTACTTGTTCAGATGACACTCCGTTGAAAATTCTTATTTTGGTCATACTTCCAAGGCTACAATCTGTGATTCCGAAGTATCCACCGGTGCGGTGACTGACAGCCACACATTCTCCTCAAAACATTAGATTCATCCGCGCTGAGGAGCCGTGCCGACGCACAACCCACGTAAAGATGATAATTCCGCAACTAACTGAAATTGGAGGTTTCAAACAGAGATGGTGAAAAGAGACAAAACTTTGGAACTGCACCTTTAAGAAATTCATAATAAATAATAAAAATAAAGCAAGATGCCCTGTTGAAATATGAGATCCTGTGCATGTTATAATGACTGCCTTCATTATAACGGTATTGTTACACCGTTTTAAGTTTTTAAAATTTAAACGGATTTAAAATGCACACTATAGCTTTCAAAGATTGGTGAACCATGTCTTGACTTACAGGCTACGCTCTTTATTTAAATTATGTAACTGTCTATACCAAAACCTGGGATCAACATCTGAAGCCTGTCTTTGTGTTGTTTTCCTATTTAACACTCAGGGGTCAGCCGTCACGCTAGCGATACCACCTCGGTTTTTTTCTTACCAGTGCGAAAGAGACTCAAAATACTTCGTCAATTTTGGACATACAATTAAGAGGTATACACCATTCTAATCTGTCAAATGTCTTTTTATTTGTGTACTCATGCTCTTTGCAAAATAAAGAAAACTAACATGAAGCGTGATCTGTCATCTTTCTCTGAAGTCCATTCTGATAGTCCTCAGAAAATAAACTGTAAATTAGTGAATACTAATCACACAAATATGTCTAAAGAAATGTTGAAATGTCAGATTTTAAATCATGTAAGTCAAACTGAAAACAAATATTCTCTGTTTATGTAATCTGTTTGAAAAGAGAGAGATGTCAGTCGTTCGCGAGTCATCTTATTATCCACTAACGCGGCCACACCCACAGAGCGCGCACAGCATTCAAATGCAAATTCTGAGGCGATCAATGCAACAGCAAATGCCTGGTTTCAAGGATCAACTTGATCAAGCCGAGGATTGTGAATGGTAAGTGTTTTTTTTTTTAGTTGTTTGTTTTTTTTATTCCTAAATTCTTTATTCTAATCGTGATATAGACTAGTGTCTGTCAATATTAAGCCGCAAAAACTTTAAATATGAATCCTGCATGTTCTCTGTCTCTGTGTGAATGATTCGGGCAGACGCGTGGTTTCATTTAGCTACTACACATAACTTACATTAGTAAACATGACTTATTGGCTTTTCCAAAAAAATATTGCTATACTGAGATGAGTGAAATCGACTGCAATATGTAATAAATACTGAAATAAAATGTGTTAGCAGCATATTAAACTGCACATTAACATTTATAGGTTCTATAATATAACAAAGATTCATAAAATGTCATAGCAATATGAATGTTTAGACAATATTTCTTTGGCCTGTTTTGGACAGATTATGAAGGGTTTACTGTAAAATAGCCTATATAGTGCCACATCAATGAAGCTTTTGTTCGCAAGGAATGATGAAAGCTTTGCATCACAGAAATAAAGTATATTTTAAAGTATATTCAAATAGAAAACCATTATTTTAAATTGTAATATTATTTCACAGTATTGCTGTTTTTTCTGTGTTTTTGATCAAATAAATGCAGGCTTGATATGATCCTGTTAACATCATGTTCACTGAGTGTTTTTTTCTTTTATCGCACAGATTTGAGAATCATAGTGACCAGATATTGGCCCACATTGGACTGCATGCATATGATACTGCGATCACTGACTGGAAGCAGGAAAGTTTTGTTTTTTGTTTTTTTTCTTCTTCTTTTTCTTCTTTTTTTCTCCAGTGCACCAAACACCAAATGCCAGGTATGTGGTGTTCACTTATATCTTTGAAAAGGATTTATTTCCAGGTATAAATGTGTACTCAAAATGTGTCTTTGACTCTCATTTATATAGTTAACTATATTCTAAATAAACTACAAACAAAAAATGATAGATTTCTTTTGTCGTTGGATTCTTTCTTAGTTCACTCAGTCACATTCCTAACTGAATGGCTCATTATGCGGCTCATTAGGGGCAGGGTTTTAATTTCCTTAGGTCTGAATCACAGCATTATTTATGAAGATTCTCGCCTCCCCACATATGGCCCTTCTAAACAAAGTGTCTTAGAAATTTAAAATCAATAAATTGTTTTATGTGTCCGAATAGGCAGAATGATTTTAACATCACTTTGAAGCAAAAACTCTAGACTAAAATATACAGCTCCCAAAAGTCTTGTGAAAAAATGTTTAGTATGTGTTTTGAGGCCTTATTTCAGTGACTTTTTTTTTTTTTTTTTTTTTTTCAAAAACCATGCATATACATAATTCTCTCAAAAATACAAACATGTACATACTTGTTCACATATTGTTGCCTAGTTTGTGCTGAATACAGTGTAATGAGACTTTTGTCATCAATATGTTTATAAGCAACTGAAAAAAGCACAAATGTCAGGGCATGTCAAAACTACTCCAGGACCCCAAATTAGCCTCAGACCCCAGAGGGTTAAAGCTGAACTTACCATCAATTTATTAGTTTTTAAACTTAGTCAAGTATTAGTTCATGCTGTTGTATTGAAATTAGAATCGAGAATTGAGAAATTTCACTAGTATCTAAATTGTTGGTGTCATAACCTTATTTGTAAGAATAGATACATGGGTCAAAACAGCAACAAAAAAAGAATCTTTTTGTGATAGAGCCAGTTAATATTTTGGCAGGGCCAGTAAAAATCTAAAACACTGGCCAAACGTGGCCAATATAAAAAACTTTAGCATTGAGCCCTGTTAGGTTTTGAAACTGAACCCACTAAACTGAACCTGCTGAATTACATAGAGAAGTATCAACCCCTTACCTGTGCTTCAACAGTAGTGATTTTCCGCGTTTGCTCTGCTGTTTGCCTCAGAAGGCTGGTCCCAATCTTGATCATGGTCACTGTGTGGTTTTGCACCACGTCATTCTGAATTTGGGCCATATCTTGTTTGAGGTTCTCCTGGATATAGTTCTCCAGCTGTGAATGAAATCAGAAGGAATTATTTAAAATCTGTTGCATCTGGAGTCAATGATACAGGGATCTCTTCATTCATACAAAACACTCCAGTGTGTAATATACATTTCCTGATTTTGTTCTGACTGCTGGGGTACTAAATGGCTCAAAACTGCCTTCTCTTTTTGCGTGGAACATCACTCTACCCTCATCAAGATCTAATGTTTGCTATTGTCAACCAAAGTATCAATCCTCATCAGAGATATATAAGCATGATAATATGATGTGGACTCAGAGTGTGGTTTAGTAATTTTATTTAGTAACATTATTATTGCTAACTGTTTGTCATAATATGTAATTTAATTATTATAACCCCAGGTTATCGTGGTTCTAAAGCCCACAAGGAATGTTTTACACTTGTAATTTAGAAGCAGGGTTAGCTAGGGATGTGCACGAGTACTTTGACGTGACAGCGATGATCGATCATGAAAATGATTGCCGTGACTTAATCGACTTAAATATTTTTTTTGACCGACGGACACCCCACCCCCCACACATGCCCCGCCCCCGAGGACTCAAGTGCTTGTTAGAGACCTATCAGTATTAAAATGAAAAATTTACAAAAATGCCAATCCCTAGGGTTAGCACAACTTTTTTACACAGGGTTATGGAGCAGGGTTAGCAGTAACACCGCTTTAACCCCTCATTGCGGTGCCAAAGTGTACAGTGAAACGATGCGATATTGGAATGTTTTGGTTGGATGCTCTGCAACAGACAACCAATATCGTGCCTAATATTCATGTACTTTGGGCAGTCACAAAAAACACTATGTGTTGTATAAAGTTGTTTCTGCATTTGATGGGGGGAAAAAAATGTCAAATGGCGATGGAAAATGCATCAGTTGGACTGAAGAGACCATTTCACTCTTACCTTTATAGTCCGAAAAGTCGATTCGGAAAAAAAAAACTTGATAGTATCGCCGGCAGTGTGTAATGTGCAATGATAGAGCTTTTATATAAAGAGGTCGCATACTGCGCTCATCAAGTCAATGACACTGACACTACAAATATGCAAATTATTACGTTAACCCAGGTTTTAAGAATGTACAGTCTGAAACGGCAGCTTATGAATACCCAGGATTAATTGTTAACCCCGGGTAAATTGAGCAATGTGAAAACCCGGGATTTAGAATGACCTAGGATTAACTATTTGAAGTGCGAAAAGCTCTTGTGTGTCCAAATCCATTGATTTCAATAGGGATGGTGTACCCGCAAGGATGAAGAGGAAAAAACATAAGAATTTGTAAAAGTGATAAATGACATGGTAAGTGAAGTGAAATAGGACAGTTGCTTTAAATAGTGCAATCTCAGTCTCCACCAGTGTTGGGGAAAGTTACTTTGAAAAGTAATACATTACAATATTGTTACTCCCTTAAAAAGTAACTGCGTTAGTTACTTTTTAAGAAAAGTAATGCTTTACTTTTGCTTTACTTTTTCTTACCTGGGCTGGGCTTGTTTGTTTTTGTTTTGTTTTTATATAACAAAAAAGTTCTATTTTTGGGCAAATGTAAAGGCACTTTCACACCAAAATTGAAACAACAAGGCTGAAGGAAATGCAAAATCAAGCTTGTACAGTAGAGGGTGCAGCTCAAACAAACCATTCAGCTGTGCTGCCATTCTGGATCATAGAAGAATAGGATGCAGGAGAGGAAAGTTTAACACTTACTTCACCAATAAAAACAAAACAATTAAAGTAAATTTTGCTTATGGTTAACTGAATCATTGAAGGTCAGCAGCAAGTACATTGGTCAATAATGTGAGATTAAATGCATGAAGAAAAAAATTGTATTTAATTATTGGAGGTTTTCGTAGCGTTCTGATTTTGCATTTTACTGATTTTATTGATTTTGAGGAATACTGAATCTTTTTTTCGTGCAAGTGAGATGAGTATGTTCACATTTAATCTAGGACTACAATAAGCATGTTTACACACAACGTCTCTACACTTACTCCCGATTTCTCTCAACATTTATTGACTGACAGTAGAGCTGTCAGTCAATAAATGGGAAAACAAAGTAACTTGCATTACTTATTTGGAAAAAGTAACTCAGATATTGTTGTAAATTTAAAACTAATGCATTACTTTACTAGTAGTTACTTGGAAAAGGTAATCTGATTACGTAACTCGAGTTACTTGTAATGCGTTACCCCCAACACTGATCTCCACAATGTTGAGTGCATATCCTTGTATTTTCTCTTTCCTGTATTGAGTTCCTGAAACAAGCCAAGACTCAAACAAACAGGATGGAAATGATGAGTGACAGGTTTCATCCTCATTGCAAACATTTCTAAATGCTAAGATGAAGAGGAGGAAAAATGTAGTGAATTAGCTATTTGAACAATTGGTTAAATGAATGGAATGAATGAATGACCACATTAAGTCAGTGACTTGCTGCCACCTACTGGTGGTTTTAGTTTTGTTTTAAGTATCATTTAATAAAAAAGCATTTCATATTTCAGTATTCAAAATATTATAAAATATATTATATAAAATCATAGCATTATTTACGTGTTTATAATTGCAGTGTAAATACATTTAAATACTGCTTTAGATACTGTGCCACTTCTGCAGTCCAAAAATAGATTTACTGATGATACTGATATTGATTGATTAGCAGCACATAAAGCAAAATATTGTCAAATTATTGTTAGTGATTAAAAAATGTCAAGATTTCATTAATGAGTCATCAATGACATCAAAAACAATGTGAAGAGGTGCTTGGCTCAGATTGCTTTCTGTCCACAAGTGAACCACTCCAAAGATTTTTAATCTGACCGAGAGCACCTTGTTCAGGCGATCTTGGACTGATTATTTTCATGCAGATACGAGCATTACAGTGCTCAGAAACACTTTACAATATGGCTCATTTGTTAACATTAATGTATTATCTAACATGAACTAACCATGAGCAATACATTTGTTACTGTATTTGTTAATCTTTGTTAACGTTAGTTAATAAAAATACAGCTGTTCATAGTTTGTTCATGTTACTTAACAGTGCATTAACTAGTGTTAACAAATACAACTCTTAAATTTAATAATGTATTAGTAAATGTTGAAATTAACATTAACAAAGATTAGTAAATGCTGTAGAGGTGCAGTTCATTTTTAGTTAATGCTAACTAATGTTGTTAACTAATGAACCTTATTGTAAAGTGTTACCCAACGTTCATATACAAACTGAACAATAACACTTTAAAACAAGCACAACAAACACAAAGCTAATGTTAACAAACACAACTTTGGATTTTTAAAATGCATTACTAAATGTTGAAATTCTATTGACTAAGATTAATAAATTCTGTAGAAGTATTGTTCATTGTTAGTTCATGTTAACTAAAGATATTAACTAATGAAACCTTATTGTAAAGTGTTACCAACTGAGCTAACTCTTCCTTGCCTCACTGATGGCATTGAAAGGAATGACGTTCACTTTAAACTAAGCATTCATTGCTGTTTCCTGGTTTTTAGCTGCTTGATTGAACTGATTACATTGTTCCATTGTGAGAAAAGCACACTGAAGTCATACAGTTCTCTGGCTTAAGTCTTGGTTTGAGTTTGCTTGGCATGAGTTTGATTTTAACCTTCTCCCCTCCCCCAGAGGTCTCTCTTGACATTTATATTTGGGTCTGAACCATGGTACATTTGCATCAACGTGAGTACCATAACGAGTACAAACCGAAACTTACCACCAAAAATTTACATGCACAAATCAGCACTTCCATTTGTCTGCCATGAATGCATTTCAAGAGATGTGAAGCAGAGATACAGTAAATTGTTTTTATTAAGTGTTAGCGGTGGCATGCAAAGATGCAAATTATACATCATGAGTAAAGATTCACTTCCGCAAGTTGACAGTTGCTTTCATACCAACTGCAAACCATACTCCGTACCACCTTTTTAAGTGGAATCAGGTGAATTTCACATTTAAGTTAAAAAAAAATAATAATACTTTCACAGTAACAAAACAAACCTAACTCTAAAATGAAACCAAAGATTGTTTTCTAAAATATAAGCAAATTATCTTTGAAAACCACATTTATTTATGTACTTGTTTCTGTACTGTCATGTACAAGAGCAACTTGTACCTTTTGCAGCCATTGCGTGTTGTTCTCCATGATGGTCTCTAGTTGTTCCAGTCTTTGGACTGAGCTGTCGTAGTCAACCAGGTCATCTCGCTGCACTTGGTTGGTGTAGGTGCTTGAAGGACCTTCACAGTTCTGCGGTTCTGGCAGCAGAAAAGTGTAGGTGCATGGCCCGTTCTGGATCTGGTACTGCTTCTTTCCTGTTGCGTCTGAATTGGTCGTAAATGCTTCCCCAGCACTAAGGCAATAAATTAGAAATAGTATGCCGGTGTTCAGCATATTTGTTCTGAAAATATGTAATACTACTTCTGCCTGTTTAAGTAGATATCTTTGTTTCTCTCTTATTAGAGGGTGGATGTTTGAAGAATGAAGACTCTAAGTCTCTACATCCAGTTGATTCTCCTTTTCCAGGATTGTGCTCGCACTCATTTATATGCCATCAAGAGTAGGAGGAGGAGACAGGGTCACAGAAGCACTCATAGAGTGTCATTTGCTCACAGGCTGATTGTACTCATCCCCCATCATTCTAGCAGGCTGTTTTCTTAACCAAGTCCTTTGTGAAGGTCTGAGACTTCTCCCATGACCCATGGCCTCTAATTGAGGAGTGCTGCTTGGAAAGAGGAGGATAAAGAGCTTTCCAGCCAGACTCTGAAGCTCTTAAGCTCTCCCTCTTGCCTGTATCTGCTGCTCCAACGAAAGCCAAGACAGTGGTTCTGGTTGGCGGTAGAGGACGAGGACGCAATGATTTTATTTGTGTTTTTCTTAGAGGCTGCTGCTCTAAAAAAAAAAAAAAAAAAAAAAAAAAAAGCTACTCAGGATGCAGCTGTATAATTCAAGTAATGCAGCTTCAGCAGTGTCCAAGTCACACCAGATGACCACATGTCCAGATGTGTTTTGTGTTTTGTTTTTTTGCTTTGCTTTTGTCCTTCCACATTCTATTCTTCAAAGCACTAGTCCCCTTGAATGTTTGAAGAGCGATAAAGAGAGGGTCTTTCAGTTGTCACTCATACTGTCATTTCAAGACCATCATTTCCTGTCCTAAATCTTGAGTACAGTGGGGTCCAAAAGTCTGAGAGTCTTGTCACAGAAAACTGGAAGCAAATTTTTAGGTTTTTGAAAAATGTGTAAAACATCCTCATTTTATTAAATTCTAATACTGTTGTTAGTTTTTCATGTTAACTTGTTACTCAAAATATGTTGGTAATGTGCTGAAAGATGAAAAGTTGCTTGTTTATAAAAGTATTTGGCTTTCACTAAGATGACATTTTCTAAAAGCTCTTACCATGTCATTTGAAAATTATTTCTGATCACCATTAAAGGTGCAATATGTAGGAATTTTGCAATAAAATATCCAAAAACCACTAGGCCAGTATTATTTATTTTGTTCACTTGAGTACTTGAGTCCAACTGTTTGTAAATCATGAGAAAATTGCAATTTTAACCAAGGCTCCGGGACGTGTGAGGAGTCGCATGTCAATTGCGCCATACCCGCATTACCCTTGGTTTCCGGTTTTATTTTGTAGAAACCATAGAGACACCAAAGACGCTTTAATATATTACACGTTTTAATAGACAAGGGAACAACTGTTTTGATATATTTATAGACCGAAAACTAATTGTTATATAGCTCAACACTTTTAGTCGTATTGTTTAAATCTAATTTTCTTGATTTATTTGCGAGTACCATGCTTTACCATGCCTCAAAGAAAAAAAAACATTTTTTGAAGTAGCAAAATTTTCACATTTTCAGTTGCGTAGGTTGTCTATGGAGGGACAGAAAGCTCTCCGATTTTATCAAGATCTTCATTTGCATTCCAAAGATGAACTAAAGTCTTACGGGTTTGGAACGACATGAGCGAGTAATTAATGACACAATTTTCATTTTTGGGTGAACTAACCCTTTAATTTTAAGTGTTCATATTGTCTGATATGGTCATGCATTTCTTGCGGTCGTATTGCTTTTCTTTGGAAGGGAGAACCAGTTGATTGTGTACTTGCTGTTTGTTCTTTTGCTCATAGTTTCAGCTGTGTCTCTTGAAATAATGTTTGGTAGTACAGCAGTGTTAAAGCATTTTTGCGATTTTTATTTATTCAACATCACCAACTGCAATATGTGTATGGCCTTTTTGGTTGGAAAGTTCTTCTGAAATCTGTTTTTTGTAAGGCTCTACATTGTATAAGGTGTTAAACTGATGATAGTTATTCAAAAATGCTTAAAGTCCACTAGGTTTTTAAAATTACAAACAGCCTACATTAGTATTGGACCTTGAAAAAATAAAATATTATTAGGCAAGTCCATAAGAGCACTTCCTCATTTCATATGATCACAATATATATTGGCCTGAAAAGCTGACATGGAGGAAGGGGAAGGCAGGTGTTGTGGGAGGAAATAATTCCGCTCAGAGGATGTTTTGTCTTTTAACCCCTCGGGTGTCTCCTCTGTTTGGATATTATGCCCTTGTCGTCACTTCCATTAACACCAGAGAGAACACTGCTTTATGATGACCATCAAAGCTTTTATTCAGTGTAGAGTGCATCGCACACTCCTAGAAGAAGAGGTTCTATATTGAACAGGGGTTCTCAACTCTGGCCCTTAAGGTCCACTTTCCAGCAGAGTTTTGCTCCAACTTTAATCAAACACACACTGGACAAGCTAATCAATAACTTCAGGATTACTGTAAAGATATAGATAGGTGATTTTGATGAAGGTTGCAAACTCTGCAAGAAAATGGATCTTAGGGGCCAAAGTTGAGAACCCCTGATATAGATCCTTAAAGGGTTCTGTCAGGTGCTTCATCTGTTTAAGGGGTTCCCATCATGAAATAATTTTATGGATTTAGTTTTAATTCATTTGAATTGTAATTAAGTTTAACAGCTCGTAAACACTTTATTATATTGAAAATTTCGAAATAACCATGCAATCATTATGCATAAAACTTTTTTGGCATAAAGGGCTGTTTAAAATTAAGTCAAGAACTGTATAGCTGCATTCGAATGCTCAGGCAGCATGTCAGTTTAATGATCTACAACGGCTATTCAACTAGTTTGTCATGGGGGCCAGTTCATGAAAAGCATCCCAAATGAGGGGTCAGAGAGAAATGGCTTGCAATATGAGTGATGACACAACAGCAATATAGGAGCCTATATGTTGTATTTTTGCACCATAAGACACCCAAGTAGACTTTTTTCCTGCATTTAATAATGGTCGTGTTGTATTTTGAAACTGCATAACAATATTTTGTGTGTGTATCTTCTTTATGGGAGAATGCTTATGCAGTTTAGATTATTGGGTTCATATTCTGGTCACATCTGCTTGCTGGTATATAATATGCATCATCAAATCTTTTATTTAAAAAAAACAGTGTAGTTTACAGCAGAAACGGCAACAAATGGTCATGGCAGCTGCCTGTGACTCCTGGCACGAACTCTGACAGATGATGCATAAAAAATGTATAATACACCTGTGGGAACTTAATTTGCCTCATTATTTTAAAACACCACCGCATGCCACTGAGAACAGTGTAGTTTTTACCGAGCAAACCGCAGAAACAGCGAGACTGAGACCGTGGCAGCTGCCAGAGGAAATCCGTGGCATCGAGGTGGGTCTGGCTACAGACCATGGGCGAGTGGAGCTCCACTCTCGAACAGGAAATACGTCAGCTCCACTTGAATAATTTTGTCTCACCAGTGTTAGCTGATGTTGCATGAAGACTAGGCATAATCTATGTTTTGATTGCTTGTGTTAAAATAACAGTGAGGCAAAATCTCACAATAAAATAACAATTAATAAAATTACTACTTATCAGATTGTGTTTTACTAACGTCTACACCTACCCCAGCCCTAATCCTACCCTTACAATAATGCAAATACAGTAATTAAATGACGCAATATTGATGTGCGCATGCCCAGTGGCCATAGTTGTAGCTAGCTCCACTAGTGGAAGTGATGTATTTCCGCCCTTGAGTGGAGCTCCACTCGCCCCTTAAGTCTGCGGGATGCCACCGGAAGTGGCGCTGCGACCTGCCGCTGACAGGATTTGCCGCTTGCTCTCTCTCTCATCGTGTCTCATGGGAGAGGCTGCTTGCGCCACTCATAACGTCACGTGACTCATGCTCTGCGACAGCAGCTTGTGCTGTATGGAACAGATGCGCGTCACTTCATAACTGTAGGACCCGTTGTCTGACTTAACTAAATTTATTCTAGAGATGTCTTTTTCACACTAGGATACTTGAAGGGCCGGAACAAATTAGCTCGGGGGCCGGGTTCGGCCTGCAGGCCACCAGTTGAATAGCCCTGATCTACAACTAAATTGTGCAAGCTTTAAAGGTAACTAAACAAATATTTAATTACTACAATATTAAATCTCGAAATTACATTATAAGGGGGAAAAGTTGTTCAAAAATTTACATTTTACATACAAACTGACCACTAACCGCAAGTTTCAGATGCCATTTTTATTTTTTAGCTCAAGTGTCTTGGAATAGGACGGACAGGATTGTGGGATAATAGGAAGCAAAGGATGCATCTATGCTGCCCTCAAAAATTGGTCAGATGAAGGTATCTCAGTAGTAGACAGGATGTGACACGAGCATTGGATTAGGACATACCTTGGTGCCTTTCTACAGCCATATCCTGTTGCGGAGACAGTATTTTTTCAGTCAGACACAGCGTATATAGAAACCCTTTGAACCTGTTTTCCCAAGAGTGCAGTTTTTGCTAGAAATGCATCCAAACAAACATTTTATTTATTTTACTTTTGACAACAATCCCCCCCCCCCCCCCCCCTTAAAATCAGCGCGCAGAAAATGCAAAGAAATGCCGGCCATCGCTCAGGTGCAGGGTCTGAATCATTTTTCCGCATTGCATGTGTGGGAGGGCTCCTGTTTGTTTTAGTCATTTAATGTCACAAGGAAGTTGCAGAAGGAAGGAAATTACACAATGACCTTCTTTTTTGTAAACAGAGTTTGCAGTGTGCAAAAGCTCTGTCCATTTTATTCTGACGAGAGAGTTTGTCATTTACAAGTTTTGGGAGGCTATTTTTTCCTTTCATGACAAAACATCAATATGGAAACTCCATTTAACCCTTTGATGCATCAATTATTAAAGGGTTAGTTCACCTAAAAATGAAATTTCTGTTATGTACTCACCCTAATGTCGTTCCAAACCTGCAAGACCTTTGTTCATCTTCGGAACACAAATTAAGATATTTTTGATAATTTGAGAGTTTTTTTTTTTATCTACCATATCTTACCACATTCAAGGTCCAGAGAAGTAGTAAAGACATCGTTAAAATAGTCAAAGTGTCTCGTCAGAACGCCGACTCTGTATTGGCTGGCTCCTGCGTCAGCATCACAAGCGTGCGTCGCGGTGCTCACGTGAACAGCGTTGGCCAAAACTGAGCCGTCGTTTGTACATAAACACGGAAGCTCTGCACTATGTTCACTGCATCAACTGCGTAAGAGACTCACAGGGAAGAGGAAAAATTGTTGAATAAAATCATAATTTTTGTGTTTTTGTGCACAAAAAGTATTCTTGTCGCTTCATAACATTGTTGAACCACTGTAGTCACGTTGACTATTTTCAGTTCAGTTTAGTGTATTCATCCGTTAGGAAATTTAGTTTGCACAGGTGCCACACATCACATTTACACAGTCTCACACATAAACATTCATTAGAGAAAAACAAAATAAAAAAAATAAAAAGATAAGGGATAGATGGGGGGATTCCACTATTCATCAATTCAAGTAGCAGCATATTACCCAGGATTACAGGTGATTTAACATTGAAATAGCAGTTGGTATGAATGAATTCTTAAATCTTCTTGTTCTCCCCCTAATTGCTCTATCTACGGCCTGATGGAAGTACAACAAACTCTTTATATAATGGATGGGATGGACAATTAATTATCACATTGGCTTTTTTAACAACGCGTTCTTTAAAAATATCTTGAAGCAATATCTGTTGAGCTCCGATAACCTTGGATGCAGTCTTAATCAACCTAGTCATTCTGTTTCTACTGGACAAGCTAATACAATCAAACCATACAATGACACAGTAAGAAATTACAGATTCAATAAAACTCAGATAAAACAGTGTCATTAACACTTTACATACTTTAAAAGAATTCATTTTCCTTAAGAAAAACAAACGTTGTTAAACCTTTTTACAGATGGCATCAGTATTAGCATCAAAGTTTAATTTGTCATTCACTGTACCTAGATATCTATACTCATCCACAAGCTCAAGATCCCTACCCTGAATTACAGTAGGAGAGACAGAAATGGCAGACTTTCCAAAGTCTATAATCATGTCTTTGGTCTTAGCTATATTTAATCATGTCTTTGGTCTTAGCTATATTTAAAATTAGACCACAATTCACACACCAAGAAACAAAATCCTCCACCACAGGTCCATGAGATGTCTCATTTGCTAGGAGGCTCACAATAACAGTATCATCTGCGAACTTCAGTATATACCTATTGTCAAATGTACTACTGCAATCATTAGTATATAAAATAAAAAGCAGAGGGGAAAGAATGCACCCTTGAGGGGAACCTGAAGAGGAACATAACTTGGAAGATAACAAACCATTGACTCGCGCACACACCGAGTCCTGTTTGAGAGAAAAATCAACTCTCCATCTTACCAAATTAAAATCCAGGTTAAATAGTTTCACAAGCTTTTCAGCTAACACATGTGGCCTAATTGTGTTGAATGCACATGAGAAATCAATAAAAGCCAGCCGTGCCCTTGTTTTTGGAGTCTCTAAATGTTGAGCTACTAAATGAACGAGTAGTTACGGCATCTTCAACACCCCTCCCTGCCTAATACGCAAACTGAAAGGGATCTAACTTATCTTCTACATGCTTCAATATTTCCACTCACAATTTTCTCAAATGTTTTCATCACCAGTGAGGTGAGGGCTACTGGTCTGAAATCATTTAAAACCTTTGGGGTCCTACATTTTGCCACAGGAATAATTGTGGCATGTTTCCAAATTTGTGGGACAATTTTCATTTTAAGAGAAATGTTAAAAATCTGTGTAAATATGCCACTTAGCTGTAAACTGCATGCTTTCAACACCTTGCCACTAATGTTATCTGGTCCAGGGCTTTTATTTTCTTTTATCCTTTTAAAAAACCTAGCCACTGTAGAAGCATCAATATTAAACACTGTACTAATTTGTGAAGAATCATACTTGACATTATTATCATCCACATTAAATCTTAAATAAAATTTAATTCATTAGCTAAAGATACATTAGAAGTATACCCATTTAAAGATACCATAGTCCTGTTACTTTCCTGCAAACCTGTCATTAATTTCATTCCATCCCACACCGCCTTTTGATCTGAATTTAAAAAAAATATATATTCTATTTTTTCTTTAATTGTTTTGCCTTCGCAATAGCTGCTCTTACTTCCTTCCTAATAACAGAATAAGCAACTTTATCACCACTTTTAAAAAACACTTTTTTTTTTTCTTTTTTTTTTAAAGATTTTTCAATTCTGCATTAAACCAGGGCTTATTATTCGAATGGCAGGTGACCACCTTAGTATCAATCACATTCTCGACACAAAATGAAATATAACTACACACCACATCATTCAACTCATTAATATTGTCCGGCGATTCTTGAAAAACAGACCAGTCCGTGCACTCAAAGCATCCTTGTAAAGCCAATATACCATCCTCATTCCACGCTTAGACCTTCCGTGTTTCTATGCCTTTCCTTCGCAGCACAGTCTTATATGTTGGGATCAGGTACACCACGCTATGGTCCGAAGAGCCCAGTGGGGGCTCAGCAACGGATCTGTACTCTCCCCATATGTATCCGTAACATAAGTCAAGAGTCTTATTTCCACAAGTATTACAAGTAATGTACTGATGAAAGTGGCTTAGTGTTTTATTGCAGTTACTATGATTAAAATCACCCATAACAAGTCATGGGGCCTCGGGTGAGATGGACTGAAGTCTTTGTAACACGGAAAAGATCACTTCATTGTCATTTTTAGCATTGGCTTTAGGGTGAATATATACAACAGTCAGGAACACTTGAGGAAATTCCCTGGGCAAATAATATGGTCTCACGGAAATTGTCAGTAGCTCAATGTCCGGTAAGCAAATTTTCTCCCGTACAGTCACATTACACCATTGTGGATTAACACAAGCTTCCCCGTCGTGCCTGGGTCACGATCAAGACGTACTGGCATTCCAAATCCGTCGATATTAAAAGCAGAATCCTGTGAAGTCTCTGTGAAGGCCAACACACACGCATCTCTGAAATCACGTGTGTTAAATACTTGTGCCTGAAGTTCGTCCACCTTGTTTTTAAGCGACTGGACATTAGCAAGGACTATTGAGGGTAGAGGCAGATGTTTCTTCCTTGTTAAAATTCTCATGCGCTGTCTTACACCACCCTTCTTGCCTCTTTTCCAAATTTTCCTACTAGTCCTGCAATTTTCTTCAGGACTAAAGAGCTGGTTGTTATAAGCCGTAGTAGTGTCCTTAAACAGAGGAAAGTTTTCGAGTTGCCTTGGCACCTGGCTGCATGCGTTCAATCCAAGGAGGAAGTCTCGGGTATACTGAATCCTATTTGGTAATGTTCCAGTGGCAAAATTGAATAAAATTAATAAAGCCAGCAAAAATATGGCACCCATCTTCCTTAAAACCATCGCTGGCTAAGAAAAAAAAAGTTAAAAAAATAAAAAAATCTGCGAACAAGCCAAAGAACGTACTCCAACAAACAAAACACAAGATGTACACACACTCAACTGCAGACACCTGTTGCGAGTCGCCGCATGAGCGCATATTTTAACAATGTCCTTACTGCTTCACTTGACCTTGAATCTGGTAATTTCGTTGCTTTCTATGGGAGATAAAAAACCTCTCAGATTTCAACAAAAATATCTTAATTTGTGCTCCAAAGATGAATGAAGATCTTGCAGGTTTGGAATGACATGAGGGTGAGTAATTAATGACAGAAAATTAATTTTTGTGTGAACTAATCCTAAAAAAAAAAAAAGATCTTAAAGAAAAAGTTGTGCAACCCCTACTTATACAAGTGTGACAGGGCAACTGTGCAGTATTATTTATGACAGCATAGGGTAGGTGTACCTATTAAGTCCACCAAAATCTAAGTTTAAGTGTTTTTTTCGTAGATATTGACATGGTTTATAAGAAATTAATTTGTTAAAATGCAAGATTTATCTCTCATTTGAAAATGTTTTAAACAGTTGATGTACATTTTAGAATATAAAATTAAGATATTTTATGAATAATGTCAGAAGTCTGGCATAGGCTTAATTGGTACTTTGGCACCATTTAAGCCCACATCATGATTGATTCACAAAATATAAAAAATCATTGATTTTAAAGAAGTAAAACATAAATATATTTATTCAGTGACAGGGAAGTATTTAAAAAAAAAAATCCTTTTACTAACGTTTGATTAGAGCCCTGGGTGGGATGGGTATGTGTTAGTGGCTGGGGGTCCAGATCGGTGGTCTGGAGCCTTATGTTGGCTTGACTCTGGAGTTGTAACTGGAGTCAAGCTGGAAGTTTGACCGGGTGTATCTCGGGAGCCAAGCCAAGTTGGGGCTCCATACTCTGGGCTTACGTGGGTCTCCTAGTGGGCTCCCACGCCAGGAGTCGGCTTGGTCAAAGGTGGATGTTTGACCAGGTGTATATCGGGAAGGAAGCCAAGTTGGGGCTCCCGAATCTGGGGTTAGGGGGGTCTCCTAGTGGGTCCCTAATGCCCGGAGTATGGAGCCTTAAGTCGGCTTGGTTCCTGAGTTATGCCCATTCAAATTTCCAAAGGAAGTGACCGTATCTCTGGAAAAAAGCCAAGTTGGGGCTCCATACTCCCAGCATAGGGGGACCACTGGGTGACTCTTCCATGCCTGGAGTCTGGAGCCCCATTTATAGGTCTATCTAAATATTGTTGTAAATTAAGGTAGTAAGTGAGGTAAAAGGTTAGTAAGGTAAAAGCACACAAAGAAATGTTATCATTAAAGACTTTCACTCTAAAAATTGATCAAAGTTTGTAATAAGAGGGATTCCTCATTGAAACACATAAGATGGGCTTAAATGGTTCCACAGTGAGTAATGGTAAAAAAAAAAAAAAAAAATTGTTTTCCTTTAAAAATGTAAGATATGTTTACAAAGATATGCAGTGAGCTTAAATATAATCTGGACTAAGTACCATAGTAATTTTCATTGTGCACATTGAGAAAGGTTAATGTTTTTTAATTCAGGGTTAGCTTGTGTTGGCTATAGTTTGCATGCGTTTTGTAGTGCTGTACCATTTAAGCCCATCAAAAAAAAGTTAATTTATGAAAATAATTTGATCTACTAAATAATTTATGATGTATTTATTTGTAAATTAATGTAAAATGAATCTCACAAGATTTATTGTTTGTAGATTACATGCTTAATTCTTTGACAGGCTATCTTTAAGTAAGACTAATGATTTGACCTTGAGATTAGCTTTGTGCGCAAGCTAATAAAACTCATCTTTCCATTTAAAGGAAAATGATATAAAATGATAAAGTACTATTTGTTCTAGGGGTGTAAAGGTTCTCGGTGAAAAAATCGAACCGTACCATTCTCCACCCACGGTTTGGCACGCACTTGCACCGTGGTTCATCTTAAATCTGACGATGCATCTATAATATGGTTTGTTGGAGTAAAAAAAAAATAGCAACGTGTAAAACAGACAGACAGAGTTCGGATAATGTATGTTTCAGTCGATGGATACGCATTCTGACTTACCAATACGTTACAACAGCGATGATCAAAAAGCACAGACAAAACAGTCACTCTTTGTAAAGTTTGTTCAGTGCGAGTGCCGTATGCTCAAATATGACCAGTCATTTACGCCATCATCGTCCGGGTGAGCGCAAGACCTGAACAGCTCACGTTGCTATCTAAACTCATTTAAGTCTTGCTAATTTAAACATTCAAGAGCAAGACATGAAATAGAACTTGCACGCGCTGTGAGAAGATTTGTGTGTGCACTCATCCGAAGCGCGCAGACTGAAAGCCGCGTCTCTCAGACAGCAAATACTGAGTTCTCTTTCGAGTCTTCTACTTGAACGGACAAATTCACACAAAAATTGTCAACATGCTCATCTTGGCGAGTATCCTAACAAGAAAACATAGTCGGTTATGTCTTAAGTTAACAAAAACAGTAAACAGTACACATGCTGAAAAACTGCTTGTGTAACAGTATGTACTGGATCGTGCATTATGTTAAAGAGAAAAGAAGACTAATAATTCCTGCTGTCTGTGTTTTTAATGTTAATCAAACAACAAATGACAAAGAAATCACTCACTGCTCTTGACTGAATAGCTTTGGTAACTTCAATAGTGATTAATCTTTATTTAATTTATACAGTGAAGATAATATGTAGTGTTATTTTATATTTGATTACTTTATTCAATTTCTGTACATGAAAACTACTGTTAGATACCTAAATAACCTGAAAAGCACTGTTTATTTTATTTGAATCTTTGCTCTATTGTATTTATTTGTGCTGTTGCTTGTAGTTTGATTATTTGATCTTTTCTTTATTTTTGTTAGACAGTTGAACCGTACCGAAGGTTTTTGGGTGTCTTTGTGTGAGGTCCCCTGAGACAGCATGCACATGAGGGGGGCTAACTCAACAATGCCAAATGTGATTGGTATGCAATAAAAATGTCAGGAAAGTGACAAATCACTGGATTGGTTAAAATAATGAGCAGCATAAAACATGATTTTTTCTTTTTTCATTTGACTTCAGAGTTAAAAGTTGGCTTAAATGGTACATGGGCTTAATGGGTACACTCACCTTTCTTAAAAAAAAAAAAAAAAAAAAATACTTCTTGAATATCTACCACTGTTGCAGTGGATAGATGTGTAACAAATACATCAACTTCCCTTTAATGTTCCTTTTTCCTCCAAAATAATATCATTCATTCCCAATGTTTTTTTCCAAAATGATGCGGTTTTAGATGAGTTACACATCTGTCTACTGCAGTAGCAGTGGCAGATATTCAAGAAGTAATTCTGTCATAAATATGACTGCACAGTTGCCCTGTCACAATCGTACAAGTAGGGGTTGCACGACTACTGATTTCTCCTCGTCGATTACACCGTGTCTACACTGGACGCAACAAGGCGACCGTTGCAAATCCATTTGTCCTTCCTATGAGAGGTATCGTGAGTAGGGGTGGGTGAAAAAAAAATCGATTCTGAGCTTAGTTTTTAACCAGATGCGCAATGACGCTGAGTGTGCTTTAGAAACACCCGTATTCTGCTTGCTTCCAATTCCTCACACACACACACCACTCGAACCTTCCGTAAAATAATCTTTCATAAAGTTCAGAAAGGTTGAAGCGAATTACAAGGACATTCACGGGCTTCATTGCACATGATGCGCTGTGAGAGACGCACGCTTTGTTTGATGTTACACTTGCAGTGTGCGGTCTCACCCGTCGGTATTTTCCTTACAAATGCTCTTCGAAGTCATCATTTATGTGGTTTGGAATGCAGTGGACTTGTATATTTAAAATATGAACCTGACTAACAGAAGGCTGCTTTCAATTTCAAATGCTGACGTGCACTTTGTTTGAAGAGTATGTTCAGAAAATGTTCAGATAATCTTCAATACTGAAAGCACTCATTGTTTTTGTTTGTAATATGTTTCTTTGCTCCTCTTTATTATTTGCTACTTGCTAGTATGTTTTGAAGTTTAAATATTAGTTTAAACTAATATTAGTTTAAAATTTTAACATACAATTGTTTTAATTTAATTTTTTCAATTTGTAATTATAAAAATACTTAAATTACAGTAACACATTTTAGGGTCTTTTAACTAGTTGCTTATTAGCATGCATATTACTAGAATATTGGCTGTTTATTAGTAATTAATAAGCACATATTAATAATGCCTTATTCTGCATGACCTTATTCTACATTCTTAATTCTACCCAATACCTAAACTTAACAACTAACTTAGTAACTATTAATAAGCAGTAAATTAGGAGTTTATTGAGGGAAAAGTCATAGTCAATAGTGAATACATGTTCTTTATACTAAAGTGTTACCAAAATTACTATTAAAAATTACTTAATATCTTATGTAAGGATATGTAAATGTAAGGATTTTAAGAGTTTTTTTTAAGTCGGTAAACAAATTAATTAATTTAAAAAAAAAAAAAAATAGTTTGCGCCACTCGCGTCCAGTGTAGACACGGTGTGACTTGTTAAAACGATACCCGAGTTATTTGAGTACCTGTGGTTTGTTACCATTTTTTTAAAAAGGACATAAAAATAAGTCTTTATTTACAAGTGTTTATTGACGCAATATTTTTTTAACAGTGATGCCTTTTACATGTATTGTAAAACCATTAAAATAAAAGGTTTCATTTTTTTATTTAACATGGGCAAAACATGTAAATTGACACAACATTATAGCCTTAACATCTGCGTCTTTGACGTCAAACAATACGTTCATACACATACACATTAAAGGGATAGTTCACCCAAAGATGAAAATTCTGTCATTAATTACTCACCCTCAGGTCGTTCCAAACCCATAAGATTTTTGTTAATCTTCGGAACACAAATGAAGATCTTTTTAATGAAATCTGAAAGCTTTAAAGAGATTGTAAAACAAATCCATATGAATTGAATGATTTAGTCCAAATTTTCTGTAGAGACTCGATTGCTTTATATGATAGACAGATTTAATTTAGGCTTTTATTCACATTAACATTTATCAGCAAACAGAAGCTCAGCCGAACCTGCTTGATGCGTGAGAACAAACCTCTTGTGGAAGCTCAAACATGCTCTGTAACACACGAGAATGGTCCTCACTGGTTCTTGCATGTCAAGCAAACATGCTTGAGCTTCTGTTTACCACAACTGATGTGTGAGTTGATGAATGTTTATGTGAACAGAAGCATGAATTCAATCTGTTCATCATATACAGCGATCGTGTCTCTTCTGAAAATTTGGACTAAACTGCTCAATACGTATGGATTAGTTTTACGATCTCTTTATGAACTTTTTGAAGTGTCGAAGTATCAGTTTGCATAGCTGTCTTTAGAGGGACAGAAAGCTGATGGCAAAATGGCCATCGTGAGCACCCTTCTGAATCATAAAATGCCAAATGGAACAGCCTGTGGTCTTGTGGACAACATGGGTACGCTTGGTTGAAAGCCTACTAGATTACATGTCAATAGTTAGTGCACCAGTTGGGACAAGGCCAATGGCATATAGAGAATTCTCTCTTATTCAATTAAATCTTCCCCCTCCACTGTAGATCTCAACAGGGTGAGATCACACTTGTTCATCTGGTACAAAAAAAACATGTTGATGTTACATTTTTGTGATCCTGCATTCCTTCAGTTCTGAACTATTTACCTTAACTTCTGTTAATGGAGCTTAAACTATCAAGTCTCCAGTGGTTAAACACTTTAAAATCCCTCCTTGACATATTTCAGCAGATTCCTCTTTTTAAGCTGGTTGGAACACTTGAAATTCTGCATCAGGCATATTTGTAAAACAGAGCAGATTGTCCCTTTCAACTGAGCCATGACAGTCATGGAGCACTCTCCAGAGTTTCCCCCCAGTGTGCTATGAATGTGTGCTGTGCCAACAATCTGTCTGTTGTCATGCACTATTGAGAGCGCTCGGGCACAGAGAATAGCCTGAAATAAGGCACAGAACAAGCTATTATCTCTAATCTTTAATGTTTTACCCCAATTAACTGAATACTGTGAGTGCCACAAGACCTTTGTCATGCACATGTACCCAGCGCAATGAAGTTGAAGACATTTGTGCGCTGGAGGAGGCCTGTCGCAGTGTTGAGATATAAGGTAGGCCAAGTGATATTCCTGTTGATATTCTTCCCCCCCCCCCCATAACAGACTTTGTAACAATTTAAAAACTTTAGATTTTATAACAAAAGGGCCAGGTCTTGAAAGGGACTCTTTAACTATTAGAAAAGAGCATTTAACTAATAGTAACATCTCAGTTACTTGTGTTACCTGATGGAGAGAACAAGACGTGGTGTCGAGTGATTGACCCCCAAACACCTCTGACGTTTTCAGAAAAGGCCAATGAAGTTGGCTTGTAGAATTTGCATGCCTGGCCCCTCCCCCGGACATGCGGGTATAAAAGGAGGCCAGTGTGCCCTACACATTCAGGTTTGTTCTGAGGAGCTGAAACGGCATCTCAACCCTTTAGTTAATAGTTAAGTCAATAGAGTTGTGGCAGGAGGGACACCACATCTCGTTCCCTCCATCAGGGAACAGAGATTACACAACGAGACATTCCCTATCTGTCAGTTACTTTTTGGGTTATGATGTGGCGTAAAGTGATTGACACTAGGGGCCCCTATAATAAACGCCACAACTGCTAAACTTTATCACGAGAGTTGGAGGTGCAGATGCTGGCAAGCTTTTGCGTACAAAGTTTGTTAGGAGTTTGTTAGGTCCCCTATTTTTTCTATAAATATATAAAAATTTTATATATAGCATGTTCAGAGGAGCTTTATTTTTATGCTGATGATGCCGCAATTTTAGTGTCTCATCAAAATAAAGGGGTCCTTGAAATAAAAATGGCTTTACAGTTACAGGAGTTGTCCAATTGGTTTTTTGATAATAAACTAACTTTACAATTGGGTAAAACTGATGTCATTCTTTTTGCTTCTAGAGGGAGATTAAGCAAGGATGCTGGTTTTTTTGGGTTAAGATCCGGGATATTCTAATAGAATCAAAGAATGTTGTAAATTATTTGGGTTGTCTTATTGATAATAAAGTAAAAGGTGATTTTATGGCTAGAAAGGTCTTAACTAAAATATGTGGCAGAAGTACATTTTTTGGATTTATTGGATGTCCATACCTTGTTGTTGGCTGGTGCTTTGATGCAACCACATTTTGATTATGCAGCCTCCTTTTGGTATAGTAGTTGTTCCCTGGGTATGAAAGATAAGCTTCAGAAGGCTCAAAATAAATTGGTTAGAATAATATTGGTAACACTTTACAATAAGGTTCATTAGTTAATATTAGTTAACTACATTATTTAACATGAACTATGAACTGCACTTATACAGCATTTATTAATCTTTGTTAATGTTAATTTCAACATTTACTAATACATTATTAAAATCTTGTTAACATTAGTTAATGCACTGTGAACTAACATGAACAAACAATGAACAACTGTATTTTCATTAATTAACGTTAACGAAGATTAGTAAATACAGTAACAAATGTATTGCTCATGGTTAGTTCATGTTAGTTAATACATTAACTAATGTTTAACTAATGAACCTTATTGTAAAGTGTTACCATAATATTAAAGGTTCATCCTCATACGCATTTGAGTAGTGAATGTTTTTAAGGGTTAGGCTTGTTGACTCTGGGGGAAAAAAAGCATTTTTTTAAAAATTGAGTATGATACAAAATTTTTAATAATATGGTTCCAAGTTATTTAAGAAATTATTTTTTGATTGTAAGAGAGAAAAATACCTATGACACTAGGGGTAGGAATTACAATATTTGTCCATGTAAATTTAAAAGTTTGGTGGGGAAAAGCATGTTTTTGTATACTAGTGCAATTGCTTGGAATAAATTGTGGCAGTAAAGAGATTAAAGGACAATGGCGGTTTTAAAAGAGTGGTAAAAATATGGTGGTTTGGTGAGATTAATTAGGTTTGCTGTGTGTTTAATGTAATTATTATTTGTATTATGTGTTTTTTTTGTTTGTTTGTTTGTTTTGTTTTTAGGAGATATTGCCTCTGTCAAGTTTGTACATGCCTCCATCCATTTTAAATAACAATGAGGACCACAATGGAAATAAGCCATTGGCTTTGTGTTTTTATCCTCAAGAGTTTTTTAAAGTGTATGGGATACTTGTTATTTTGTACAGTTTGTAAACTTGTCAAATAAATTCAAACCAAATCAGTCTTCCTCATCATGAGGAATGCTTGCAGGTTCACCACATAGTAGTAGGAACTTTGGGCACATAGCTGGGCCAGGGTCTCAGAACAATGTGAAAGTATGCCGGCCCGAACTCTAGGCAAGTATCACTGAAGGAAAAGGCTTGCAGGTCCCCCACCCTCTTGAACGCAGTAAGGAGGGCCATCTTCATGGAAAGGGCATTAAGCTCGACTGACCTGAAGGGTTATAACAGATCTCTCCGTAGGGCCTGTAAAACCAAGGAGAGAAAAGTGGATGAGGCGCAGTCTTCGAGGATTCAACCTCTGCGCCCCTCTCAGGAACCTGAGAATCAGGTCATGTTTCTTCATGAGGACCTGCCATCTACTGTGTCATGGTTTGCTATTGCAGCAAAACTTTCAGGGTAGAAGCAGACAGCCACTTCTCCAGGCCCTCTTAAATACCCCCACCCCCCAAAGGCCATAGCCTGCGTGAGGGCCGATGTCATGAGCATGAGCTCTGAGAACAAAGTCTGGTTGGGCCAGTAGGACGCAACCATTAGAACTTGTTCTCCTTCCTTCCTGATCTTGCACGGTGTCTGTGTAATGAGGCTTACTGGTGGAAATGCGTACCCGGGGCCTGGGGCCAGCTGTGCGATAGTGCATCCATGCCGAGGGGGGCATGGGTTAGGGAATACCACAGAGCAAAATGGAAGGATTCCTGGGAGGCCAACAGGTCTACCTGAGCCTCGGCTACTCGACTCTAAATCAGCTGGACCACCTAGGGGTGGAGTCTCCACTCTCCTTAGAACATGACCTGTCATGAGAGCGCGTCGGCTGTGCGATTGAGGATGACTGGAATGTGAGTGGCTCCCAGGGACTTCAGTTGATGAACACCACCGTCGCAGTGTTATCCATCCGGATCAATACGTACTTGCCCAGAACCGCTTCAGGGCAAATATCACAGTCAACAACTCTAGGCAGTTGATGTGCCAGTACAGACGGGGCCCTGTTCAGTGCTCTGAGATTTCACGCCAATTTCATATAATGCCGACCATAAGATAAAGTAATGATAGCACCACATATGACAAACCATATTCGGCCAGCTTTTTATTAGCCTTATAAAACTGTATCAACTGTTAAAACAAAACATCACAACTAGTGGAGCCTAAAAACATATTTAAACATATGCATAACTAACAACACACACACCCATAACCATAAGTTATACTCTTGTAACCTAACAAGGCGCAATATTTAATTAAATTATAAAGTAAATATTAAACAAATTAAATATAGAAATAAAATGAAGTAAAAATGTATTCAGGGATTGCATTTAAGTGCAAGGTTTCAATTAGTTTTTAAAAAGTTAAGAAAAAAATGCACTAACTGTAAAGAAAAAAAACAAACAAATATATATAAAATGTATAGAAACTGCTGTTTACATTTAAGTATGACAGAAGTATGTAAGTAATGGCATTTCTTGTAGTACGTTGAAATGGCCCTCTCATAAGTGAATGTCAAGCCAAAGTGGTGCCAGGCAATTTGAGTTTGAGACCTCTGGTGTGTAGGCTCATGTTACCCATAATATTGGGGAAAAGAACATAGGTTGTAATAATATTTTCTGTCTTTTTGCAGATATGCCGACTGCAGCAACATCTCTCTGCTGGGGAACATCAGCAGGACCTGTTCCAGAAGGAGCTGCCCATGTTTGTTTCCCCACACTCCCAGCCCCCCTGCAGCAGCCTAACAGAACTCATTCAGCTGTGTGGAGGAACTGTGTGTCGGAGTGTGCGGCAGGCCGGAATCTGTATTGGGGAGTATAATGGCAAGAAACCAGAGGGGAGCCTCAGTCTTTCTGAACAGTGGATTTTAGGTAAGATGGCCTATTGATGATAAAGATGACCAAGGAGTGATGTATTATCACCATAACGCACCCTAACCAAAATCCATGTGTGCAACACTTTGACAAGGGCTGAATAGGACTATTAGCTTTGTTTAGAATGAAATACTAGCACACTGCTTTGCTACAATAGTAATGTTTTTTAATAGTGCTGTATGTGAAACAATATTAAAGGGGCTATACAGATGGTATTTAACCAGAATGCATTTTTTTACAGCCGTGGGAAATGCATTTCTGCTCTTGACTGCTAAGTGGCACTATAACCATAGATTTTCATATGGAGTGGACATATCACAGCTTGTTTTCGCAAATAGCAGTCAACCGTGCCATATGGAGATTACAAAAAAAAATACTATGAATAAGATTTAAAAAACACATTCACATAACCAAGTGTAGTAATCAAAAGCCAACAGTAAATGTCAAAATTGTTTACTTTATAATGCAGTACTAATACCCCGTTTTCAAAAAATTATTTTATACATTTTATTTTCTAAATATGTATTATGTAATTTTTAGCTAATCATATTTTTCAAAACTTGAATCAACACAAAATAGGTGTTATTTGAAAGCTTAGAGTCTGAACTTTAAAATGAATGTACATAATTTGATTAACTCCTAAGTAGTGCGGAGTTATTTTCTGATAAATAATTTAAAAAAATGTTTTCACAATTTATGAAATAATTTTTGTACTATGTATGGCCATGTCAAAAATGTCATACAGCTCAGATAGTCATGTGTCATATGTCATGTTTCATATGTCAATGGCTACACAAAAAGGCTACCTTGGTTCTAAATGTTGACGCTACCTATCAAACGCTACCTACCTTTTGACTCTCGTTGCTATAGTTTTGGGGTTATGGGTCTTTACTTTTGTGTATGTCACTCAGAGGGAAAAAAAAAAAAAACAACTCTAAAAATGCCTTTAGTGCTTAAAGTTTAAAACAGTGCAAAATGAATAGTGCAACATAAATTAAGATCAGAAGTTTTTCTTTGCTTCTCTCGTGCGGACGCACTGGATCTTTCTTTGTCTCCCTCACTGACACGTGCCAGGTCTCTCTCGAAATGAAACGTTTCAGGGAAGAAACACTTCATATTATATTGTATATAATTAGGCCTGTCACGATAACTACTTTTTGTTGTGCGATATATTGCCCCAGAAATAATTGTGATATGCGATATTATTGTCATTTTAAGACCATTTTATGCCACTGAATATATAATCATAATATAACACCATAAAAATGCAAGTAGGCCTACACACTTTCAAATGACAATGAACTTAACTCTTAAGAATATTTAGACTATATTTAGGCTACTGGAATTGAAGCGTAAAAAAAATGTTGAATAAATAATAAATAAACATTTGCTAAAAAAAACTGCAAAATAACAAGTAGAAAAAAACACTTTCAAATGCACAAAAGGCACTTATATCTACAGGTTTTTCCCTGACCTTATTTTCTCAGTAAAGTAAGGGTGCATGCTATTGTCAGATGTCCATATGAACAAAGACACAGATTTAGCAGTCAGGTATGGCCTGTTGAGGTAGCCTATCTGTTTTTCTAGCGGCGCGTCATGCACGAGATGCTGTGAAAGACGCGAGTCTTTCCATGGAAACACGTTGCAGTGGAATGCAAAAACGTGTTCCCTATGAAAACAAACTAGACACTCGTGACTGCCGCATCCTGTGTGAAACTAGCTGTGAGCGTGCACCATTTCGCGCTGTCATGTTTATATTTGCACCAGTGAATTGCGGAAACTGAGTGCATTTGCACTTATTCTTCCAAACTGTCTGTAGTTGTCAGGAAAACACTATAACAACTCGAATGGCGCATTTTTTCGCGTGTCGATGTCACCCCTGTGTATGAAGGAGCTGAGCCCCGCTTTCATCTTGGAGAGCAGACGAGATGACAGAGGCAGCATGATCGGCAAAATGTCGGTAACATTTATTTTTGAGTAAACATAATGGGCAATATATCGCGTCACCAAAAATTATCGAGGTCATGTTCATATATCGTGCGATGAGTCGATATATCGACTATCGCGACAGGTCTATATATAATATCACTGTGTATGCCGCTGCGTATCATCCACACCAATTACAAAAACTAAACAAATTATTTAGCCTTTGTTCCTTGAAAGAAACTGAATGCCTTATTGAATTCACCTTACAATAAAAATGAGGTTGATTGTGAATAAAGAGCTCTGTATCCGCTGCTTAGCTCGCATTCGATTCTATAGAGTTGGCAGGGACACGTTCCTCAACAGTTCGTTTAGGTAGCCTAATTCTGCTCAAACATTCTAAAACCCTACAAAACCAATTGGAAAAAAATGGATTGAACACTTCAATAAAACATTTTTTATGTAAAACCTTTAAATACATTACAATATTTATAACTTAAGGTACATTTGGACACATCGAGATTTATCCTGAAATGAACTTTGCCTTTGCCTGCTCTGTAAGTTAAAACACTCATCATTAGGTAGGCTTTCCGACACTCTGTATGAAAGAGCGGCGATTTACACTTTTATACAGTATTGTCCTGCACCCCCCACAGTGAAGCTACTGAACTGTCCCTCCCAACCCCCCATATCTGTTAGGAGCAGAGAGGAAAGTAACAAATTACAAATACTTTCGTTATAGTACTTGAGTACATTTTTTCATTTTTTTTCTACTTTCTTTAGTATAATTAAATTGTGGTACTTTTACTTTTATTTGAGTTAAATAAAAATAAAGTATTCAACTTCGCTACATTTATGTAAGGGAAGCAGGTCAATTTAGCTTAAAGGGAATTAATTAATTTATAGGGAATTTTGAAAGAGTCACTTATTTTATGACAGAGCAAATTAATCGTCCCACGTTCATTTGAACGGGCCGTAACTATCAGCCCTGTAGCGGATATGAATATCCAAACTATAGTGAAAACACTATTTATTAGCAAGGTAACAGGGTCAGCAGTTTAAGACATTAAATTCATAAGCACATAACACAAGACACTTCTCTTTAAAATATAAATGTGACTTCATTGATTATTCTAACACATTCACATAAGTAGCAGAAAGAAAGAAATCGAGGAAAGAATGAGTTTTAAGAGAGTGAAATGATGAAATCCCAAGTTTCTAACAATATATGCACTTTGTAAAACCTGACCTGAACGAACCATCAATCATTAATTTAACCTTTCTATTGTTTCTCGGGTGGGGTTATTAAATTTTATATCAGTGCACCAGTTCAGCTAAAATCTGGAGTTATATTTGTGTCTTTAAATGGGGATTCCATTTGTCGCCATCTTTGGCTTGGAGAAGGGGGTTTCCCGGATTCTTTGAATGTCTTTTCGTGTCTGGATTGACGTTTTCTTGGGAAGCCAATCACGTGGGTGTGTTGGCGGATGAATGAAGTCTCCCTCGTGGCTGAAGTTTGAAGTTTTGAGGCAGGCAAAGACTGTAGAGTCGTTTATTAAACTTTGTGGCAAAACTTAACTTAGAACATGAGACTCTCAATGGAAAAGAAAGGAAACTAAGTAAAAGAAAGAAAAGTAAGTGAGACGAGAGTATAGATGGCTTGAATGAAGCTGTTTGTTCTTAACCCATTTTCATCTCCCAAATCTGTCTTTGTCTTGATCTACTCTGTCGTCTGCTCATCATCATCATTTTTTTTTTTTTTTTTTTTTTTGGTCTTCTCATCTGATTCTTTGTTTATCTCCTGAATTTTTAAACTGAGGTGTTTGTCCAACCTCTTTGAGGAGTTCTGAACAATTAGGTGCCGCTTTGTTTCAGAGGTGGCTTTTCACTTCCTCTCACCATAAATTACACATTATCACAGAGTACAGTTTAGACATGATTTCTATAAAAGGAATATGATACATTTTACACAGATTTCATTCAAGCCAAAATTTGAGTCATGAACAGAGATTTACACTCATACCAAACAAGGCACACTTTCAATCAACCATTCAAAAGTTATAACAATTACATGAATTGTGAGTGATCCAAGCATGATGGTCACATGTATAGGTTGTAGACATGATATAGAAGTTGAACAATGTTTGATTACAAGTCCATTTAGAATTGTTTAGAACGATTTGATGCAGTTTATTTATAAAAACAATCTCTGTGGATTTTCCTATGGATTTCAACTCTGTCATTCAGACCTCAGGTCAAACAGAGGTCTTTGAAAAGGAGAATTTATACCAGGAATTTATTCTACAGAAATTGGGATAGGTAAAATGGCTTTTCTCTAGAGATCAGTATAGATTGAAAAATTTGCCGGAATGTTAAAAGGTTATAAATCTGAAATAGTTTTAAGTTTTAGTTTAGTAGTTTAGATAGATAGATGGATGGATGGATGGATGGATAAGAATTATAAGAAAGAAAGTGTGTTTAAATTTGAATATCTGGGTGTTTAAATTTGAATATCGACAGTTGGAGTTTGAACAGTCTTTGTTCATTGATCCTTTTGTGTGCATTCAAAGTGCTGATTGGCTCACAGATAAAACCTTATAGAACCAAGTTTCTTTGTAGATGTAGATGATCGACTTTGTAGATTGTACCTTTTTGTTTTCTAAATAAAAAGTCCAAAAATGTACACAAAAAAACACATCACACAATGTAAATGTGTTGTCACAGAATAAGAATGTGAATAACTCAATTTGACAAAAATGTCAGATAGAACCTTATAATTCCAAGGTGACGAATTGTCTGATATATTGTGGTAAACTGTTCCATAACCTTGGGGTGGCAGCCGTAAAGGCGCGGTCACCTCTTGTTTTCAGATTTGTCCTCGGAACAACTAGATCCCAGTCAAGATTCTATGACTGGGATCGTAAAAGTCTCTTAGACTTCTGCTCCTGAATCAGGTCTGCAGTATATGGAGGGGCTGTACCATGTAAGGACTTAAAAACAAATAATAAAATCTTAAAATTAATCCTAAAAGAAACTGGTAACTAATGCAGCAATCTTAATACTGGGTAGTATGATCATATTTTCAAGTGCTTGTGAACAGTCTTGCGGCCGCATTTTGGACCATCTGTAATCTGTCCAGGATTTTATTTTGAGCACCATAATAGAGTTGCAATAGTCTAATCTCAAGAAGATAAACACATGAATAACCTTTTCCAGATCTTTCCGGGATAAAAAAGGCTTAATCTTAGAAATCATTTTCAGTTGGAAAAAGCTAATTTAACAACTAAATGAAGATGTTAAAATGAGCTATTTCCAACTGAGAATGATTTATCTGTCAGATTTCAGCGCACTGAAACACACACCACACCCAAATTTATTACCTGTGAAATTTCACTTAACAGTGAAATGACACACCATATTTACCCAAGATTAGACTTAAAGGGAGCATAGAGAAAACAAGATGGGTGCTAAAACAGATCCTTGTGTAATACCACATGATAGAGGTGCTGCGGCCGACATGCACTCTCCCATGCGAACAGAAAAACTTCTATTTTGAAGATGACTTAATCCAGTTTCCACGAATACCCACACGTTTCTAAACGAGAGATAAGAATATGGTGATTGATTGTATCGAACGCTGCCGTAAGGTATAAAAGGAAAAGTATAGTTACGTTACCAGAATTGGTTGCCAGAAAAATATCATTAAAAACCTTTAGTAAAGCTGATACTGTTCTATGATGCTTTTTAAAACAATCAGATGCTTGATGAGATGATTTACTTTGTTTTACTAGACTTTTTCTAAGCAAAACAAAATGGTGCAAACTTCACTGTTTTTTGTCACCATGAACAACATTTTCAACTTAATAATCAAATTCCACAGGGATCCTAGGATCCTTACAACCGTGTTTTTAAAAACACTTTCTGGATAGCAAACCCCATAAAGATTTTTTTTTTTTAATATTCTGATTGGAACATACAGATGTAAATTCAGTCATACTGTTGGATAATATTTGTTGCTTAGTGTAAAATGGAAATGCATGGTAATTTTATAGCCTATAAATGTAAGGAAAAAAATTATGGTGCAACATAAATCAATGTGATTTAGAACTGCAGGAAACCCACAAATCTCTGCATTAATCACACAAAAAAACAGTAGCCTGTGTTTGAACCGTGTCATTGATATTGTTGACCAAAGCGCTACCACTCGACTACCACTCACCATGTCCGCATATGCGAGAGAGAGCACTCTTCATTCATCTCACTTTGCAATAGTAAAAATAAACAGCGTCATTGCAGCTAATTTTTTAAGGTGACATTTCTGGCACTGACTATGAGATATGGTCTTGTGGTATTTTTTGTTTGTTTGTTTTATTATAGTGCAAGGGGACAGTGTTCAAATCCTGATCAGTGATCATGCTGCATTTTGTGGCAAACAGCAATTTTTGATGTTATTTTTTTATAATAAAACAAATTTTTGCTGCAATAACTACAATGTCTTTTTGAATTTGGCATGGACCAAAGCACATTCATTATTAACGTCTTTACTGATGCTGCATCATCTTAATTTTACATCCCATCACACAGGGAATGCGAACACTGAACTCTGTATGACGTGGGGAAAAAGATATCAACTCAAGATTGTTTTATTAATCATTCGATTTAGTTGAAATATGAGGACGTTTAATAAGCTATTTCATTCCTGCGTTTTAATTCCATTGTTGTAGTTAAATTGTGGCTACCTTAGCCTACTCATTTTTTCTTCATTTTTCAAATAAGAACAAATTAATAATGTTCTCATGTTTTAATTAATAGGCTACAAAGGTACGATTTAATAAGTGATCAATTTCTTAACTCATGGACACTTTATTTTTCTGCATGTTATGTGCAGGACTCTGTGTTGTACAGGAATAAATGTTTCAATGTGCATGTGTGACCCGTTGAAATACATCAGTGAATTAGACTATTAAATGTAGTTTCAAATATTTTATTTTTAAATAGTGTGGTCACAATATTGACAAAGTAAGTAAATCCAAGTGTTTGAAAACTAGGCTATATCACTGTTCCCATTCAGATCCACCTAAAATCCACCTTTTCTGTCGTTTTATTTATTTTATGATATAATGCACACCTCCTGTAATAATCTAAAATACTGGCTAGTACTGTAAAGTAAAATGTAAGCACACTTCATGCACTGCCATCACTGTAGTATTTCACTTTGATAGTAAATAGCTGAAACATTAAGCCCTTATGATAATTAGCCAAGAATAAATGTTATGATATTACTATTGTTGTTATTATTACTACCAGTAATTAATTTCATTATTTTATCTTAATTTACAAGTAAAAACGTTTTACAATTACAGCCTTACTGAGCAGGATTTTGTGTTGATAGACAAAACTGTTTTCATATACCACAGCAATGAAGTTGAGGCTTGCGGTGAGTGCACATAAATAAAAGGAGACATTCTGTAGTTTTAATTGATGCATTACTTTTATGACAAAAAATTTAGTATTTTAAGTCGATTTTGCTGCTGTGTGAAGAAAATCCAGCAAAACGCACCAACGCATTTGCTGACCTCAGTGTTAAGGATTATTTTTATTAATAACAATAATAATAATAATTATTATTATATTTATATTATATTTTACAAAACAACAGTATAGTTACAATACTAACATTTATGGTTGTTTTAATGTCTTTGTTTTTAAACAATAAACTATTGAGCTTTTATTTTAAGGGAAACCTCAGGGAGACCTTAACACTTCTCTTTGTTGATAAAAACAGATTTATAAACGATTCTCATTACGAATTTGGGAAGTTGGTTGATGCATGTTGCTTTCAAAAATGCAAATTTGTGACTCAATCACACTGCACTTGCAGAGTAGCATTTACTGTGAATCAAAACTGAAAATGAACACAGTGCTGTGCTTTACTCTGAACATCAGACTATATATTTATATAATTGCATCACAACTGTACAATCCATATCACATTCTCACAACCATGCATTGTCAAAATGAATAAAAAATTTACCGTCAACTGGCAGGTCACACCATTTCAATGCAGATTTTTACTCTCATTTGGCGATTTGAACCCTGTCTAACATGCTAAGGGTTTCCGGCAGATGGCACTATGACCTCGTGCAGCGCTGTCAGAAGCAATCCATGCATAAAATAAATGTATTAGAAAACTTTAACATTTTGCAGTTTATTTTAAGGCGATTTCACAATTTCAATCATCATACAGTTACCAACCCATAACCATTAATTTTCCCAATTCACATGGGTCGTACTTTTCAGGTATACAGAAAAGTCACATCCCTGAAAACAAAACTGCTTTAGAAGCTGTCTAAATATGTTCACTCCATTTATGTATATAATAAAGATTATAAAACAGAGGTGGCCAATCCTGTTCCTGGAGATCTACCTACCTGCAGAGTTCAGATCCACCAAATCTGTCTGTAATTATCAAGTGCTCCTGAAAATCTTAGGGTGCGTCTCAATCAGCTCCCTAGTTAAGTAGTCAGGACACTGATCAGGGAGTCTCAATCGCAAAAAGGGGGGGTTATATTTCGGCATAAAAATACATTGATAGACAGGTACTGAACATAATCTAGCTAATATTTATAATTAAAGGATTAGTTCATTCCAGAATTAAAAATTTCCTGATAATTTACTCACTCTCATGTCATCCAAGGGTGAAAAAGTTATTCTCATTTTCTCCTCCAACTTTAAAATCATCCCGACATCGTTGTTTTACCTTTTTTTTTTTTTGTGAAGGGCGGTTGACTAAGTCTTTCCACATTCGCTTTGTAGACACTGGATCGGTACTTCCTCGTTACCTTTCCAACGTCATTACATAATGCGTGGCGCATCGCAGAGCAGTGCAAGACATGCATTGAAACTGCAATATGGACCTTCAACACGTTGTACCCAGTGAAGTCCACTATATGGATAAAAATCCTGGAATGTTTTCCTCAAAAACTTTAATTTTTTTTTGACTGAAGAAAAAGATCTTGGATGACATGTTGGTGAGCAAATTATCAGGAAATTTTAATTCTGAAGTGAACTAATCCTTTAATTTAGGGCTGAAATGTTGCAGGTGTATGAAACAAAGTATTTATCATAATGCTGTAAGGGTGGTCTGCCTACAGGGGTTCAGGCTGCAGGGTTGCCAAATTACTAAAGAAACGTTGTCAGCAAGAGTGTAGAAGATTTTTTGTCTATTACCACCCACTGCTACTTATACCAACGACGGAAATAAGTGCAGTTACAATAGCAAAATATATGGGAGAGAGTTGCTACAGTGTGATATTGTTTTGCATTAGGTAGCACTTCAAAGTTAATACTGAATCAAAACTAGTTAGCACATTTATAATGAAAGAGTTTAATGACAATATCTGGTTATGGTTACACTTAAAATAGTTACAAAATAGAGATGGTAAAAACTTATACCATTAAGCTTAAAGGAACACTCCACTTCTTTTGAAAATAGGCTCATTTTCCAATTCCCCTAGAGTTAAACAGTTGAGTTTTACCTTTTTCGAATCCATTCAGCCGATCTCCGGGTCTGGCAGAACCACTTTTAGCATAGCTAAGCCAAAGTCCCTTTAAGACAAGTCATTTCACTCTGCGGCCATCTTTGAAACACCTCTCGGGCATCCTGGGCATCATGCAGCTCCTATCTCTTTGAATGGGGAAACATCAAATTCTCCAAAGCTGTTTGCCAAGCTTTCGATTAAATTTCATATTTGAAATCACCAATGAAATCTGACAACTGTCTCATAATTTTTTTTTTTTTTTCCAAACGCTCAAATCATGACAAAAAAACAGCATTTAGGCTGGATCAAGCTAATGCACATGCGCAGACCTAAATGCGCCTCTTGTGCCTCATTTCGGAGGCGCACGTCTGACTGTTTCTATAGAAACCGGTGCTTCTAACGGCCGCTGCAGTGACGCGATGACTTTACAGGTCGGCGATTGGCTCTTATTTTGAAGGCGGGACTTATTCCGCCATATTGAGCGTTACACTTTCTCCCATTCAAAACAATACGAGTGACATGTCTTGTGTTATTCTATAGTCTTTGGCTAAGCATAGTTCATTGAATCTGATTAGACCGAATATTTTTCCTATTTAAAACTTGACTCTTCTGTAGTTACATTGTGTACCAAGATATGGCTAGGAACTATACTCTTATTCCGGCATAATAATCAAGGAACTTTGCTGCCGTACCATGGGTGCAGCAGGCGCAATGATATTACGCAGCACCTGTGACCCCCTGCTTGCACAGCGAGCGTCCTTGCAACCATGGAGACATTTGTGAGAGACGGTGCGTAATATCGCCTGCTGCACCCATGGTACGGCAGAAAAGTTCCTTGATTATTACGCCGGAATATAGTTCCCAGCCATATCAGCCTAGAAAATCACAACTTTTCATTTTCCGTCGGTCTTAGTACACAATGTAACTACAGAAGAGTCAAGTTTTAAATAGGAAAAATATTGAAACTCTTTGGTCATTTTTGAGGGAGATGCTAACAGTCTAATCAGATTCAATGAACTATGCTAAGCTATGCTAAAAGTGGTACCGCCAGACCTGGAGATCAGCTGAATGGATTCGAAAACGGTAAAACTCAACTGTTTAACTCTAGGGGTGTTGGAAAATGAGCCTATTTTCAAAAAAAGTGGAGTGTTCCTTTAACCAGCATATATTTAGAATGTTACCTGAGGGAGGGAGGAGGGAGGGGGGGGGGGAGAGAGAGAGAGAGACTGACTAACAATTCTTTATTCACCAAGATTAATAAATAACATTTTTTTCAAAAAAATTATTCCCTAACAATAAATTATCACATATAACATACTTACATTAACATCAATACATATACATTTACAAATTCACAAAAAAAAAAAAATTTAAGGAATAAACTCTCATCTTGATCAACTACACACAGCACTTCAGCCTGTCCCCAAAACTCGCTGAATACCACCAAATTTTTCGTTAACTTAAAAAAAGCAAACTGCTTTAATTCTTGCAGATACAAAAGTTCAGGTTCAGTCGTTCCACTATCCTTAAGCTTATTTTTCCTTGTGATCCATATTGCCAGCTTAGCTTCACCAATTAAAAAATTAAAGAAATTCTTTTTTTATCTGAGGTAATATACTTTGGGCCAAATATAAAAATATTTTCATCCATATCTTCTCCAAGTGTTTTAAGCCACCTCTTTAAAATCTGAAACACCCCATTTAGCCTAGGACAATCTAAAAACAGATGCTTTAGAGATTCTTCATGAGCACAAAAAGAACATTCTTTCCCCACAGTGGGGTCAACATGTGCCAAATATTTATTCGTCACAATTGCCCAATGTATAATCCTCCATTGAAGATCTGCAGTGCATTTTTCAATGGGTGATTTGTATAGAGATCTCCAACATCTCCTAGGAGATGCGTCTTGCCAAACATATCTTCTTTAGACTTCTTTCATTTGATTTGATTTCATTTTCCAACTCCATAAGTTTTTTTTTTAAAACAATGATTTGCATTTGCTGTATAATTTTGGCAAAAGATCCCGATGTGTGCCTTTCCAACATCCCACCAATATACAACATCATCAAAATCAGTCTTTCGCTCTCTCCATCTCCAAAATAAATAAAACATTTTCACAAAAAGAATCATCTTGCAGCAATTTTACATTAAAATGCCAATAATAACTATGACATCATGTCTTTTGTAAATTAAAAGAAATCATACATAAATGATGATCTGAAAAACCAGTGGGGTAAATACAGGCCTTTAAAATTCTATTACACCAGTCTTTATTAATATAAAAACGATCTAATCTAGCAAAGCTGATGTAGTCACTTGAAGATTTACACCAAGTATATTGTTTTTCTACCAGATGTTGTGATCTCCAAACATCACACAAATCAAAACTGTTTATTACATCATTTAAACCAGTAGCAGAAAGAGGACACGGTTCTTCTCCATTCTTGTCTAAGGTAAAATCTAATGCGCAATTCCATTCACCATCCAAAACGAGACAAGTATTTTTATCATATTTCCCCAACATATTTTGACAATTTTTAAAAACCTTTATCCTTTCTGCACCACTATTGGGTGCATATATATTAACAAACACAAATGGAAAACCCAACAAATTAACCTGAACTGCCAACATTCGACCTTACTCTATTTCATCACTAGATACAAAAGTCATAGTAATTTTCTTTGAGAATAAAATGGCGACAACCCCTTTTGTATTAGAGCCATGGCTTAAAAAAATATGCCCTACCCACCACTTTTTCCATTCTAATTCATTAGCTAAGTCACTATGTGTCTCTTGTAAGAAAATTGTCCATATCTTTATTTTCAATATATACTTTCAACACTGCTCTTCTTTTACCATCCCTTCCTCCATTAATGTTAATTGTTCCCATCTTAATACTTCAATACCATCAAAAGTAAGGAAAGCTCAAGAAAGAAAAAAAGAAGGGTTAGCAAAGAAAAAGACAGAGTAAACACCCCAAGTGACTTCATCATTAAGGAGTTATTAAACCTTTTTCAAGGACCATTTTTCTTTTCAGTTTCATTAATTTTTTTCAATCTAAATCTTTTTCTTCTACTTAATTCATCATAGCTTGCCGTCTGTTGAATTTTCACAGCTGATTGCAAAAAATTTTTTGCATCAGGAAAAAATTCACTAATCTCAATAGTTTTTCCAAATGTCGCATCTAAGAAGTCATTAACCTCGTTCACTGTATATAACTGATCTTCACCAATTTGAGAAAGAATATCTGATGCTTCTGAAAAATTATCATCATCCTCATTGTCATCTTGCTCATCAGTAGTATCAATTAACTGGGACAAAAAAATCTGCCCAGTATCTTGTGCATCCTTTGTCACAACCTTTGGCAACTTAGTACGAAGACCCTCTTCATCTCCATTATCACCAGCACCTACACACACATTTTCTCTCTTTTCAGTACCACTACCAACTACTCTTCCAGTTGAATTTCTTTTCTTCTGATTACTCATCCCTTCACCTGCATTTTCACCTTTGTTTTTCCCATCAATTGTTGTTTTGTTTGGTTCTTCACTAATCTCTACATTTTCTCCAGTCTATACACTAGAAATGACTTCAATATCATTTACATTGTTTTCCAGGTGCGTTTTATTATGTGGGCAAGCGATCTTTTTATGCCCATCGTCTCCACATTCGAAACATTTCAAGTTTCCGGTACTCGCGTAAATCATATATGATTTACCCTCATGTTTAATTCGAAAAGAAATATAAAGCGATGGTTGATCAAGAAACATAAACACATGACGCCTAAGTGTTTCAATGCTTCATTCCTACAACTCAACAGAACCATTTTTATTTCGCTGGCCATTTTTCCAAACCTCAACAATTCTTTTTCAATGTCACTGTTTAGTATGAAGGGGGTACATTAGAGATCATAACTTCTACAGATTTTACAGACCCCCACTTAGGTGAGCCTCCATCTCAGGCCTCTGCCACGAAGTCTAAAACTTCCCGAAAACTAAAGGTATAATACTCGAAATTAAATTAATCAATATATAAACTAAACAAAATAAAACATAAAAGAAGGGAAAAATAGAAAAAAAAAATCTTAGCAAAGTAGTAGAAAAACCCAACACACCCCTCACCCGTTTGTTGCTCCCATTACCCAAACTCCCAACATGCAAAGCGAGAGAGAGAGAGAGAGAGACAAAGTAAGGAGGAGGCAAAGAAAGAGTGCCCCCAGAAAAAGAGAATCCAGAGCAAAGAAGAGAGAGAAAGAGAAGTCCATAGCAACAGTTCAATCTTGTTTTATCTCTTCCTTGACCATGTGACTGAAACCCAAATGTGAGACATTCAAACTGACCAATCAGAAGATTAAAACTTCCCCCACCTTACTAAAGGTGTGACAATTCGTAGACCCCCGAGGTACACACATTTTGGCCTATAGACTTTGATCACTATCAGCACCTCTTTGCCTTTTGAAATTCCAAATGGCCCTTGTAGCAAGAGAGAGGGGGTTGCACAGCTTGCATCTTACAGTTGTATACCTAACTGTAAATGTTTTAAATTCACGCAAGTATTTCATGCAAGTATCACGCAAGTATATTTTGCATAAAGGATTATCCTGGCAGCAAGCAAGTCTACATCTAACTTTGCATACTTAAATGAACAAGTGCCGGTCCACACATCCGTGTCAAATAGACGGAGTAGATTAGAATGGTAGCGTTATATTCCTAACCTTATTAGGGGCCAAGCAATGAGGGTGCGTAGACACCTATTGTAATTGTTAGTGTTCTAATTATGGGCCAAGCAATGAAGGGTGCCTAGGCACCTATTGTAATCGTTAGTGTTAGTGACCAACATTAATGACAGCAATTTTTGTAGTCTCTAACCAAATCCCACTAGCGCCACCAACTGTCCGAAGTTGCACTTATATTTATGCTAATAACTTTTGAACTGTAAGGGCTAGAATAATTTTTTTGATTCCTTGGATCAAGACAATTCGATTGTACCATATTTCCATCATGAACATTTTGAATTTTTGAAAAAAAAAAAAAAGAAAAGAAAAACTTTTTCGAACTCTTCCTTGACCGTATGTCTGATGTTCATGAAAATTGAACCAGATCATCTTCAGACCATGCCGACACAAACATTTATGTTGATTAGTCAAACCAAACAAATTCTACAAAGAGCTCGCCAAAGTGGACATGAGGCTGCATCTCTGAACATAGATACCAATTTTGCCATAGTCGGCTGAGCTTCCTGTCCAGCATTTAGATTTTTTCTTTTTTTTTTTTTTAAAAAACTACTTTTTCAAACTTCCAGACCGTTGCTCCAATTTTTAACAAAAAATTGAATCAGATTATCTTCAAGCCATGCAAACAAAAAAAAACATGGAATTGAAGATTCATCAAACCTTTCTCGAATAACGCATAAACGACTTTGACAGAGTACGCCAAAATGGACATGAGGATATATCTCCGCAATGCTCTAGCATATTCTGATCAAACTTCGTGTGTGTTATGACAACCATGACCTGAGTGTACCTTTACAGTTTCGGCACAGTGCCACCTAGTGGTCATGAGATATGAAACTTTTTTTGTGTGTTTGTAGTTCTTGAGGTGTATGTATGTGTGTATATATATATAACACTGTTTTTTTCTTTCAGACTGTGTCACCCATCTAACACTACTCCCATATAAAAATTATGTCTTGGAATGAAGATCCCTGGAATTTGATTCCCCCTGTAGTTGTAGAAATTGGCTGTGACTTTATTATTATTATTTGTAATCTTTGTAGCTTTTTATTTAATATTTCTGTTGTATCATGTTTGTAACAAGCCATTAATAAAACTGTGACTGTAAAACATCCTTCAATTAAATGCAAAGGTTGTAGAGAGTAAAGAGTACATGCTCGCCTGAACTTACCATGCTTGAAAAACTGTAACAAGGCATTGTTGAAAATAAAAATCTGACAAAGTTGATCGTGTCTTGTCTGATGTTGTCAAAGTTGACTGTCAAATACTGTACTTGTCTGATAATAGCAACGAACTTGCACTTTTACTTTTTTACTTTTTTTTACTTTTTTTTTTTTTTGTGATGAAGAGGTGAAAAGGATGAAAAATTGCCTCACAAATTTGGTATTTCAAAATCAGAATAAACACAATACAGATCATGATGATTCCAGTAACAGAGAGAAAGAGTAGTGATACAAATGGTGGTAGTGTCAGTGAGGATGCTACAGTGTTCTTTTTTTGCCCTCCTGGCCATGTAAAGAATGATGTTTGTTTAGATGGTGTATAGCAGCGGTGTTCAAATGGCAAACTGCGGTTCCGGACCCCAGCTTGGTTCCATCTGGACCAAGGGACATAATTGTGCCATTTTACCGTTTCTACAGATTAAAGTGAGCAGCGCATCAAAACAGCGGAGCACCACAAGCGCTCAGGGTCATTTACGGTAATGATCTTTCAGTGCTACATCCTCTAATATTTTTGTCTATTCTAGAGCCAAGCACTCTTCATTCCTTCACATTTTGCTAACTAAGAGTTAGCAAAATGTAATGTAAATTACCAAATCGAGAATGAAGATTGGAGTTCATAGAGACCAAACATGCTACCCGTGTTATTTTAGTTAACCATAGTATGCAATTCTGAGACATTAATACAAAAGAGTTCAAAAGAGAGAATTAATACATAGGCCAAACCCATAAAAGGAAAATCATGAGGGGAAAACTGGATACATGTTTATACATTTCGAGTGGTTATATATAGAGTATACAGGATTAAAAGAGTTTATTTGTCCTTCTCAACAAGAATTCAGTGAGAGTCATAGCTCTCTGCAAATTCCTTATGGTCATAAACAGTCTTAACAGTCTTCATGTAACCTGTAACCAGACACCTGGTGTTAGCTGGAGAGTTACTTTGCAGTTTTGGAGGGATGGGTTCACAGAACTTTGTTGGGAGAGAGAGGTGGTTTTTTTGGGGGGGGGATTATTTATTAAATATAATGAATAATTGTGTGTCTGATTGGTCCAGACGCTAAAGATGACAGAAAGACAAAAGAAATTGAAATTTACTTTTTGTGAGAGTTTTGATTATTAGATTATGTACGTCATTTAATTTTAGTAGTTTATTACTTTGAGCAAAATGTAAAAATGGTCCATACTTTTTTCTTAATAGGTAAACTACGGAGCCCCTAAAAGGACTTTTGCAAAAAATAAAAAATATACAGAGTTTCGCGTGCGCACGAGAAACTTATGGCTTGCGCACGCGTTACAATTTCCGGTTTGTGTATACTAAAACCTATTTCATTTGTGCGTCACTGCCTATGAAGAAAGCAAGAGTATGCATGCACATGAACTAATAAAGATCTATTTACTCAAAATTATGAAGAAAATGCGAGTATGGATGAATTAATAAAGATCTATGCTCAAAATTATGAAGAAAATGTGAGCATGGATGAATTAATAAAGATCTATTTGCTCAAAATTATTAAGAAAATTTGAGTATGGATGGATTAATAAAGATCTGCTTGCCCAACATTATACAGAAAATGCGAGTATGGATGTGCATGCATTAATAAAGATCTATTTGCTTAAAATTATGAAGAAAATACGAGTAGCCTATGGATGAATTAATAATCTATTTGCTCAAAATTATAAAGAAAAAGAGAGTATGGACGCGCATGAATTAATAAAGATCTATTTGCTTAAAATTATAAAGAAGGCAGTATGGACGCGCATGAATTATTAAAGATCTATTTGCTCAAAATTATGCAGAAAATGCGAGTATGGATGTGCATGAATTAATAAAGATCTATTTGCTCAAAATTATAAAGAAAATGCGAGTATGGATGTGTATGAATTAATAACGATCTGTTTGCTGAAATGTGGCTTTCGTAGGGCAGTTTATATCACGACCTTATGTCTGCTTTAAAGCATTCTCTGTGACGGCCGGGAAACCGCGACATGAATGGTTGTGTGCATTGTTCTTTTTGCCAAGTTTAAAAAAAAAAAAAAAAAAAGGCTGATACAGTAAAAAAGTGCTCAAAATGTGGCTTTCGTTAGGGCAGTGCATCATATTTCAAGGACTTATGTCGATTTTAATGAATTTAACTCTGTGGCATCCAAGAAATCGCGCTGGGAAATGGGCTCCGTGTGCATTGTCATAATGCCACGTTTAATGGTTCATGAAAAAACATTGGTATAGTACAAATGATAAAACTTTGTATTTCGTTAGGGCAGTAGGCCATATTTATATTGTCCCATATAAAAATACTGGAACTGTAAAACATAGGCCTACTAAAATTTCGTATTTCACAAGATCAAACGTCCCTTTATTAAACCACTTTGTCGGATTTAATGTATCCTTACAGGTGGCAGAGAAATGCTTATTTTCTTCATTCAGTTCTAACAGCGCTTATTGCGAGCAGAGCCATAGACATAAAGGACTTTAGATATAAAGGAAGGCACATGTTTAAAAAAAATTAAAACGAATAATTAGCTGGATTTATCCTAGACGAACTGGTCTAAGAAAGCTAGGTTTTGAGCAAATACAGTTTTATTAGTTCATGTGCATCCATACTCTCGCTTGCAGTGACGCACAAATGAAATAGGTTATACCTATACACAAACCGGAAATTGTAACGCGTGCGCACGACATAGGTTTCTCGTGCACATTTTTTTTTTTCTTCTCCATTTTAACACCTATTTGCCACCTGATGTCAGCTGTTGGAGTTTGGGTTCCTTGCCGCTGTCGCCTTTGGCTTGCTTAGTTGGGGACACTTGACATTTGACATTTGATAGTCAACAGTGCTTTGCATCTGCCTACATTGACAGCATTTTGTTTAAGAGCTGCTGTGCAGCCAAAATTATATACCATTTATCACTGTAAAGCTGCTTTGACACAATCTGCAATGTAAAAATCGCTATATAAATAAAGGTGACTTGACTTGACACGCCATACATTTCTCGTGAGCAGGTGAAAGTTTCTCGTTTTTATTTTTGCAAAGGTCCCTTTGGGGGCTCCGTAGTAAACCCTGTTTACTCAGGCCTTCTATGTGCCATACGTAGGTGTAAAAAAAAAATAGGCTGATAAAACATCTGATCTTACCTTTTTTTTTAAATTAATATTAAGAGAAATATTTCCTTTTTTTTTTTTTTTTTTTTTTTTGGTAAATATTGGTTTTAAAAAACCACTGCTTTGGTTCTCAGGGCCCAAGTTTCTCATCTTTGATTACTATTTTTAGTGTTTAGGATTTTTTTCTTTAACAAAGTATTACGGCTGCCCCGATGGAAATGTATAACTGTTCCAAAAAAGTATTGTCTGGACCTCCACTGGGAAGGAAATATAGAGACTGGACTTCTTGGAACTTTAATTGAATACACCTATAGTAAGACTGGTTAAAATTGCAACTCTGCAGTAAGATATTAGGGCCTAAGCCCTAAGGGGCGAAGGGCCCTTTTGTTTTCCTAAGGCAGTGGTCGCCAGTAGGTGGCGATTATTTTGATAGCGGCTGGTTCTGAAATAGATCTGTCTGGAGAGCGCAGTTCATGGTTGCATAGCAACGACAGACGCCAACGGGAGCACAAGCGCTTTGGAAAGGAGGAGAAAGAGGCGCGGGCGTGCTTTCCACGCGTTTTTAGATGCGACATGTGAACGGCTCCTAATATTATATTCTTTGCAAACAGCAAACAACTTCGTTGCAGATAAGACACACTGGCTTTGCATTCACAAAACCAGGTAGGATGAACGCAGTTGTCTTTCCATTCTTCTTTGTATGCCCTATTTTCGCTGTCAACTCTCCTCTTCAGACTCTTTGATAGTGCCATTTTCTCTCACTAGAGCTTAAATGTTAACATCACTCTGCACACGATGTAATAGCGTACCTACAGCACGCAAACAATTTTAAAAAATGCAGTTTAGTACGTGAGGATGCCAAGGAATAATTCTGAGTGTAAAAGTAGGCTAGGTCAAATAATTATTACAATAAGTTAGGCTCCATTGTGTAACAAGCAAATTAAAATGATACACATTTATTATTCACAATATGGAAAGAGGAAATAAAACATAGTTTGTTAAGAGCATGACTCAAACATGCCATTAATGGGCTTATTCAAGTCTCCTTTGACTATGTTCTTGCCCGCCTAGTGGCGAAAATGTTTTTTGGCCCGATGCCAAACTTAATTGCCGTCCCCTGTCCTAAGGTGTAAAAAAAATTCAAACTTTTTGGGGCCCTTAACATGCTCCTGAAACTTTGCACAAATGTTGGAATTGTCAGCCATCACCTACTTAAAGAGGCTGTTCCACATTATTAAGCAAGTCAAGTTCTCATGCAATATGGGGAGGAAGAAAGATCTTTCTGAAGATGAAAACCATGAAATGGTGCAATGTTATGGAAAAGGCATGAAAACAAGGCATGAAAACATAAGAAACATATGCGAGTATGGAAGTATATATGAAAACATATTAATAAGACAAGACGCAATTGTCACAGTCACCGTCTGTCTCACCTTCCCCGGACTCCATTTCCCAGCATCCCTCTGGTTCCTCACCTGCACTCACTCACCAATCACCTGCACCTGCAAGCTATCACCATTGTAAACACTCATCAGCACACCACTACATAAGCCCCATGTTCATTCTACCACATGGTCTGGTCTCGTCAATGGAAAGCACTACGTCTCACGTACCTGGACTCCTTACCTGTTGCTCACCGGGAATTCCCTGATCCTCTTCCATCGTCTGTTCTCCATTCCCCATTGATCCTTCACCTACAAAGACATCATCTGTTACACTCCAGCTAAGTGACTGTTCCAGTGTACTTGTTCATTCAATCACCTGCATTCTCCATCTGCCAGTGTCCGTGCCTCTGTTCAAAATAAACTACCTGTTTAACACTTACCTGCCTGCCTCCATCTGTGTCCCTGACAGAAATGGGAAAAACTCCTTTTTGTCTGATTCTAAAGCCTTTATACAATCACGCAGTGTTAACTGCACGGCCATTGGTTCGTGAAGTTAAAGTAAATGAACAAATGACAGTGCGGAATCATGCGAGCAAAAGGGGCGGGGTATCGGGCTATATAAGCGGCCGTCTCACCATGGCAAATCGATTCATTATCCTTCAGCGACACAAATGTCATCTCTTCGCTTGATCTACGAGACTTGAAGCCGCCTTCACTTGCTAGCAGCTGGAATTCGCCGCTGATCAGCTTGCCGCTCTGCAGCAGTTTGGTCAGCTCGCCTCTCCCTGCTTGCCACTCTCAAGCAGCTCGTCGCTCTCTAGCAGCCCGCCGCCTATGAGCAGCCTGCAGCTCTCTCACCACTCTGCCAGTTCACCGCGCTCGTGCAGCACTGATCAACCCGCCGCTTCGCAGCAGCCAGATCAGACCTCTGTGGAAAGCAAGGATATGCATGTCCTGCGTTCCGAGGTGAACGCCATGCTGGCAAAAGGAGCCATAGCTGTGGTTCCCCCAGCACTGAGCGAGTTAGGCTTCTACAGCAGGTACTTCCTCGTTCCCAAACAGGATGGCAGTCTCAGACCCATCCTCGATCTCAGACGTCTGAACAGAGCCCTGATAAAGAGCTCATTCAGAATGGTCACTTTGAAGCAGATCTTCCAACAAGTACGCCCGGGAGACAGGGAGACTCATTATCTCCCAGCCAATGTGTCTCGTTCCTGGGGATAATTTTAGACTCCACCCACATGAGGGCCGTGGTCACTCCAGAGCGATCTCTGGCCATTCAGCAGCTCACGAAAACCTTTACGCCCTGGGCTTCTCTGCCACTCAGAGCATTTCAGAAGATGCTAGGTCTAATGAGTTCGGCATCTCCGGCTTTGCAGCTGGGCTTGCTTTATATGTGCCCTCTGCAGTTCTGGCTGAAACCACGGGTCCCGCCCCTAGCCTGGCAACATGGTCGTTGCTCGCTCAAGGTGAACCAGGCGTGTGTCGCGACCCTGGCCCCTTGGACGAACCCTTGCTGGTTCGAGCAGGGCGTGGCAATCGGGGCGATAGACAAGAGGAAGGTTGTCTTCGCAGATGCCTCCAAGATGGGTTGGGGGAGCTCTGTGCGACAGCCGTCCGGTCTTTGTTTCTTGGAACGGCCCGGAAAGCGAGCTACATATCAACAGTCTGGAAATGATGGCGGTATATCAAGCTCTCCAGGCTTTCCTTCCTCTCCTGGTGGGACACCACGTCTTGGAGCCATGGCCAATCCCTCTGAGACAGGACCTCCTCTCTCAAGCGAGAGTGACAATATGGCACCCCAGACCCGAGCTGTGGGACCTTCATGTGTGGTTTCTCAATGGGAGCCTGTAAGCCTTCCAGAGAATGTCTTAAACACTACTTCTCAAGCTAGAGCTCTGTCTACAAGATGTCTCTACTCTCTTAAATGGGCCATCTTTGCCACCTGGCGTACAACCCGGGGCGAGGACCCATTGACTTGTGACATATCCCAGATATTGTCCTTTCTTCAAGACTTAATGGATAGAGGGTGTACTCCCTCTACCCTTAAGGTCTATGTCGCAGCTATAGCAGCCTCTCATGCTCCTATTGCGGGGCAGTCGATAGGGAGAAACAACCTTGTTGTTTGCTTCCTGAAGGGATCCAGGAGGTTGAATCCCCCTTGTCCCCTCACGGTTCCTACCTTGGACCTTTAGGCCTTAAAGGCCTTCCCTTTGAACCAATCCAGACTGCTGACTTACGGCCCCTGTCACTGAAAACTGCCCTACTGCTAGCTTTAGCATCGGTTAAGCATGTGGGAGATTTACAGGCACTCTCTGTGAATCCCTCGTGTCTTGAATTCAAGCCTAACGACTCCAAAGTCGTCCTGAAACCGAGACATGGATATGTCCCGAAAGTCCTATGGGATAGCCATTTAGGGCGCAGATGGTCGTTCTCTCCGCTCTTCCTCCTTCTCAGGATGAACAGAAGTTGAACCTACTCTGTCCTGTCAGGGCCCTGAGGACTTACATTGACCGTTCCGCCTCCTTTCGTCAGGCGGAACAGCTTTTTGTCTGTTTCGGTGGCCACAAAAAAAGGGCTTCCGGTCACGAAGCCCAGGATTTCCAGATGGATAGTTGACGCTATAGCACTCGCTTACTCCTCCTTAGGCCTTCAATGCCCTTTGGGTGTAAGAGCGCATTCCACGAGAGGTATGGCCTCCTTGTGGGTGTGGTCCTGTGGCGTTTCCATTGCTGACATCTGTGCGGCGGCCGGCTGGGACTCACCGTCCACATTTGTCAGGTTTTATACTCTAGATGTCCCTGTGCTTCAGATGCAGGTCCTTTCTGCATGAGCCTCCCTGCTGTGTCCAGCTTATGGCTTTCCATTATGACCCCGACCACGTCTGGGTGTAACTATGTTCTGTGCCCTCTATATACACCCTAGGCCCCTCTGGTGCCCTAGTTATGGGCTTGGGAGGATGATTACAGTGTTTCAGTCCCCGTTGTCTGGGCCATCCTGTCTTGTGAGTATCTGTCGCGAGCCCTTTTTTAAGTGCTCTGCCCTGATACTCGGTCGTCCCCCTGCGTAGCACGGCATGATTGTACTGTTCCCATTGCGTCTTGTCTTATTAATAACAGTATTCAGTACGATGCAGTACTCGTTCCGTATCTAAGGGAACCAAGGTTACGTTAGTAACAGAGTACGTTTTCCATTTACCTAAGACTTGGCAAACTATTTAACGAACCTCTCTGAGACTGATACCACTTATCCAAAAAAAAAGAAAAAAAAAGAGAGAAATAAAACAATGTAGCGTCTGTACCAATCAGACACACAATTATTCATTATATTTAATGAATTATCCAGAAACTCACTCTTTCAAAGTTCTGTGAACCCATCCCCCTAAAAACTGCAACTAGCATCCCAAACGTAGCTAACACACAGGCAGAACTAGGTGTCCTGTTACAGGACACAGGAAAACTGATAAGAACTTTTACGATCAGAAAGAATTTTGCAGAGACTAGTGACTCTGACTTCATTCTTTCTGAGAAGGACAAATAAACCCTCTTAATCCTATATATTCTATATATAACCACTTGAGAAATGTAGAAACATGTATCCAATTTTCCCATCTCATGACTTTCCTTTTATAGGCTTTATTCTATGTATTAATTCTCTCTTTTGAACTATTTTGGTATTAATGTTTCAGAGTTGCAAATTTATAATGACCTAAAATCACATGGGTAGCATGTTTGGTATCTATGGACTCCAGCTTTCGTTTCCTATTTGGTAATTTATGTTACATGTTACTAACTCTGTGACACATTAGTATTATAAGAATCTAGAAGGTTCTTCTCTCAAACATCCAATCCAATGTCTTATGCTAATATCTTGCTACAGAACAAAGACTCATAAAAGTTTCCCTCTGAAGAGAAAACTCCTTATTGGCTCAGACACCTCAAGAGGGTGTGACATCTTCACCCTTTAAAATCACTGATCACAAGATCACCCCCCTCTCTTTTCCTGTATTGAAAGTGCTGATGTGAAGATGATACTAAGAAGCTAGAAGCTTCTAAGGAACCCCAACCTTGTGCCAGGCTTCGGCCTAGACCTTCCATTCACCAAAGATCCTCTGAATCCAACTGGTTCTCTTTCATCAAGACAATATCAGCAAAGATTCAATGGGAGCCTCCACAAATTGCATCAGGACAGTTTTAATTCAAATGGACGAGAAATGCAAGTATCAAACTTAGTCTCATTATTTGATACATTCAGTATCCTTACCCCTTTTTAAAAAGGGCATGTTAGAACTAAACTGATGGTTTGCTCAAGGCTGTTGATCTGCTGAATTTCAAACAATGCTGTAACTTCTTGTTTTCCTGTACTCTGCTTCAGCTCTCTCTTTCCCTTGGTAAACTATGCATGTATGTGTGTGAATGTTAGAGTAGTTAAGTGTTTAGTCTAGTTAATAAAGTCTTGTTCATGTCACACATAAAGTTGTCCGTGTCTCACGCTCATATACTGGAGTCCCTAATTATGCCGATCCTGACTACATGCTCTGTGTAGTACTGTACAATAAGATTATTTCCCATAACCTGGAAATGAACATTTCTTAGAATTAATAAACAATTAACACTGAGTGTCCATTTTCCAAACAGGTTAATTGATTGTATTATTAATTTTATTACATTAAGTTAATTCTATTAACTGATCCAAATATTTATAATTAATTATAAGTAGTTATGATTAATTATCATATTTATTTTGAGTTAATTTGCTACAACAAACACTTTCTTTGAAAAACTAAAATCTGGATGGTTGTTGTACTGAAATCCCACTGATATGTCACTACATACATATAATATAAATAAAATCGTAACAGGGCTATTGGCATGAAAAGGCCAGCCAAGCACATATTACAGTGACTGGTTGTGAGGACAGTGCATGTAACGGCAACCGATCTCCAGGTGAGGACATACACTATATTGCCAAATCATTGAATATGTAAAAAAAAATATATATATATATATATATATATATATATATATAAAATCAAGCACCTAGGCATGCAGACTGTTTCTACAAACATTTGTGAAAGAATGGGTTGCTCTCAGGAGCTCAGTGAATTCAAGCATGGTACCGTGATAGGTTTCCACCTGTGCATTAAGTCCATTTGTTAAATTTCCTCACCTCTAAATATTCCACGGTCAACTGTTAACAAAGTGGAAGCAATTGGGAACAACAGCAACACGAAGTGGTAGTCCACGTAAACGTGTTTGCGCCCCTGCCCTCGCGAAGGTCTGTGCATGCCACTGAAGTGCAATGCAAAGCATTGGATGCAGTGGTGTAAAGCACGCCACCACTGGACTCTAGAGCAGTGAAGACATGTTCTCTGGAGTGACAAATCACGCTTCTCTGTCTGGCAATCCGATGGATGAGTCTGGGTTTGGCGGTTGCCAGGAGAAGGGTAGTTGCCTGACTGCATTGTGCCAAGTATAAAGTTTGGTGGAGGGGGGATTATGGTGTGGGGTTGTTTTTCAGGGGTTGGGCTTGGCCCCTTAGTTCCAGTGAAAGGAACTCTTAATGCTTCAGCATACCAAGACATTTTGGACAATGTCATGCTCCCAACTTTGTGGTAACAGTTTGGGGATGGCCCCTTCCTGTTCCAACATGACTGCGCATCAGTGCACAAAGCAAGGTCCATAAAGACATGGATGAGCGAGTTTGGTGTGGGGGAACTTGACTGGCCTGCACAGAGTCCTGACCTCAACCCCGATAGAACACCTTTGGGATGAATTAGAGTGAAGAGAGTGAGGCTGAAGAGTTGAGGTTGTTATAGCTGCAAAGGGTGGGTCAACTCCATATTAAACCCTACGGATTAAGAATGGGGTGACATTAAAGTTCATGTGTACATAATGGCAGGCGTCCCAAAACTTTAGGCAATATAGTGTATAACAGTGATGGGTATGAGGCAGGTACATATAATGGTGACAGATTTCCATGCAAGCATAACATTGACGGATCACAAGGATGGTGCATTTAATATTAATGGATTGCCAGGAAGGCGTATATAGTAATGGATCTTGTTCACAATGTCTGTGACAGCTGTCTTTCCCATGGAAAGATTTTACTCTTCCCTGCTGAAAAAACAATATAAACATCACAGAAGTTCTAATGGTTTCCACTACAAATACCATTATAAACATTATCAACTATTTATCAACTATTAACCATTGGAGAAAAAAAAAAAAAACTACTTTATTCAACAATTTCCGCTTCCCTGTCAGTCTCCTACATAGTTGATACAGTGATCGTAGTGCAGAGCTACCATGTTTACGTCCAAACGGTGGCTCAGTATTGGCCGACGCTGTTCACATGAGCACCACGACGCATGCGTGTGATGCTGCCACAGGAGCCAGCCAATACAGAGTCGGCGTTCTGACGTAGAACACAGAACCTCTGCACTGCGTTCAGTGTCAACTACATAGGAGACTGACAGGGAAGAGAAAAAATTGTTGAATAAAGTCATTATTTTTATGTTTTAGTGCACAAAGTGTTCTCGTCGCTTCATAACATTAAGGTTGAACCACTGTAGTCACGTTGACTATTTTAACAATGTCTCTACACACCTCTCACATACTTACATTCTCCTTTCACATACATATATTTGTAGTGTCTGTACAAGATCAGATCTGCCAGCCAACTTTAGAATCTTCAGAATGCTTTTAGCCTCCTGAAACCGTGCATGTAAATCACGAATCGGCTCCGGCAAGTCCGGGACCACTTGCCTCATTGGCACCTTTGTTACCTCATTGAAGAAAAACAGAAGATATTCTCACCAGCTCCAGGGACTTCAAAGAGTCACCCTGGTGGAGCTAAGAGCCATGTGGTCACAGACACCGGCCACGCATGGAGATTGTATGTACATTAATCCTCAAAATATAGCTATGCCAAAGTTTGCCCGTTGTTGTTTTCAAGCTGCATGTATGTATCCCTAGTATATAAGCTTAGCTATGACTGTAGTTGTGTTAGTTTTATTCTAAACGATAAATTCAAGTATAAACTGTATCTCCCCCTTTATGTCTTTCCCACCTAGCAAGTTTAGTCTCCTTGTAAACCTATCTGAATGTTCTAAATAACAATGTATGTTACATTACTGTAAAATGTATTTTTCTATTTTTAATAGTACTTCGAAGAAAATGTACTCAGATCTGACACGTCATATACTATGCAAATTACGCCGTAAATGGAGACAAAGAAAAAGATTGCCCGCCAAAATTACACCCTTGCCATTGGCTGGCGTGTCCAAGGAGGCGTTCTGGTTTGTTTGTCTTTAAAAGACAACGACACGCGTCTCTTCGTTGCAACAAGTTTTCTTATGTCAAGCCTTCTTCATCCGTCGCTCGAAGCCCTCACTCTTCAGACGGACTCTCTCTTCTTTATTTTCCGGTTATCTTACTCTTAAAGGGTTAGTTCACCCAAAAATGAAAATTCTGTCATTAATTACTCACCCTCATGCCGTTTTACACCCGTAAGACCTTCGTTGATCTTCGGAACACAAATTAAGATATTTTTGTTTAAATCCGATGGCTCCGTGAGGCCTACATGGGGAGCAATGACATTTCCTCTCTCAAGATCCATAAAGGTACTAAAAACATATTTAAATAAGTTCATGTGAGTACAGTGGTTCAATAATAATATTATAAAGCGACGAGAATATTTTTGGTGCGCCAAAAAAACCAAAATAACGACTTATTTAGTGATGGCCGATTTCGAATCATGATTCGGATCGCGTGTCAAACCGCCAAACTGCTGAAATCACGTGATTCGACACGCTGATTCATTATGCTCCGAAGCTTCCTGAAGCAGTGTTTTGAAATCGGCCACAGTGCTTTGTAAGTAATTAGCAAGATTTTAAAATCTATACGATGTTTAACAGGAAGCCAATGCAGTGTTGACAGAACTGGGCTAATATGGTCACACTTCCTAGTTCTAGTAAGAACTCTAGCTGCTGCATTTTGTACGAGCTGTAGTTTATTTATCAGGCGAGCAGAACAACCACCCAGTAGAGCGTTACAGTAATCTAGCCTTGAGGTCATGAACGCATGAACTAACTGTTCTGCATTTTTCATTGAGAGCATATGTCGTAGTTTAGATATATTTTTAAGATGGAAGAATGCGGTTTTACAGATGCTAGTAACATGGCCTTCAAATGAAAGATTGGTATCAAAGAGCACACCCAGGTTCCTAAGAGACGACGAAGACTTTACAGAGCAGCCATCAAGTGTTAGACAGTATTCTAGGTTATTACGTGAAGAAGTTTTTGGTCCAAAAATTAGAATCTCTGTTTTTTCTGAATTTAGTAGTAGGAAATTACTGGTCATCCAATTTTTTATATCAGCTATGCATTCTGTTAATTTTGTGAATTGGTAAGTTTCATCAGGGCGCGAAGAAATATAGAGCTGAGTATCATCAGCGTAACAGTGAAAACTAATGCCATGCTTCCTAATGATATCTCCCAAGGGTAGCATGTACAGAGTGAACAGCAACGGTCCTAGTACTGAGCCTTGCGGTACTCCATATTGAACTTGTGATCGATATGACATCTCTTCGTTTACTACTACAGACTGATAACGGTCAGATAAGTATGATTTGAACCATGACAATGCAATTCCACTAATGCCAACATAATTTTCGAGTCTATTTAAAAGAATATTGTGATCAATAGTGTTCCCCTTTCATTCTTTCTTTTCTTCTAACTATGTAAGAAGAAAATGTATGCATGTCTGAAGAAAATATGTGTATGTAAGAGAAGAATGGTATGTATGTGTGTGAGAGAGAGAGTATAGTGGAAACTAGGGATGGGCAGATCGATATGAAGTATCGATATATCGATACTGACGTTGAGTATTGAAAGTATCGATACTCAATTTAAAATATCGATACTTTTTTTTTTTTTTTTTTTTACCAGTTATTTTTGTTAACTATTTTGTTTATTTAACAATAAATTTAATGCATACAATATGCATTGAATTGTACAAATAACCTATGTTAGCGAATAATTTATAGTAGAAGTGTTTTCCTGCACATCTGAACACGCAAATGCTGCAAGTCAGAACCAATCAATCACAGAGAGCGTTCGCTCACTGCCGACACTACATTCAAATAGGGCTGCGTTTAGTATCTTAAGAAACTATTGATGCGTTTGGGAAACGCAGCCCAGAACAATGCTTAACTGAAGACAGAAAAATATAATATTATTATTATTATTAGTTATTTCACAATAAACAAAATGAAATAATAGCCTACATAGTTTGTGCAATTGCATTTATTTAAATTGAACGTTAAAAGTTCACATTGATGTTCTGTCAGAATACAAATGTTTCACTTTATGGGTGCAACAGCCTGTCACTGAAAATGAACCATTACAACAGTGACCATAGTTCAGCTAGGCATATAGTAGGCTTATTTGTAGATTTTCCATGGTTTACCAAGTAAACATTTTAACCATGTGTAAACAAAAATATAATCTAATAAACTGCAATTAAGGCATATTGAATGTTAAAATGCCTTTCAAATATAATGTTAAGTGGGTATCATAACCCATTTTACTCGTAGTAATTCAATAATTGAATAGGCTAAATGTTAAAATCTATAAGTTCATATTAGAGGTATCGTATCGATATCGATATCAGCTATATTGGCCTTGAAAGTATCGGTATCGTATCGGAAACAAAATAAGTGGTATCGCCCATCCCTAGTGGAAACGGAAGGCAGGTAAGGCGCGATCATCACGTGACGTTCAGTTTCTCAGCGTCGCTCCGCCGACTTGATGCATTTTGTCTGTGAAATACAGGTTTGTGTATGTTTTATTTCATCTATAAAATCGTTGCTGTGCTGTAAATCATTTTATTTAATGCAAAGCAAACTACAGGGATGCGATGTCAGTAATTGAGTGTCGCATCCGTCTTTCGGATGAAGGAAACACTTGATGCCTTGCATAAAATTAACAATTTATTCCTAAAGATACTAAATATAATTACTTTGGATATTGAAATGTGTTCTCAGAACTGTGCACTGATTGTTTATGGGCAGGTTATGGAAGCAGCCACAGCATCTTTCGGCTGAGTGAGACGGAGGGCGGTGGTCTTAAATTAGTTCCGCCGCCGAACGCGAGCCCATCTCCGACAGGAGAATCAGCATCGTTACGGTGGAAACGGTACGGGACTTTTGATTACACTTGAATTAGTACTCTTAGAACCAGTGTATCATTTTTACTTTTAATATGTTTGTTAAACGATTTTAAATGTAGGCAATATTTTTAGGCATGGTAAAAACTATATAAAATAAGCTGTATTAAGAACTTTATCGAAAATAAAGTTGTCATAAACCAGTGGTTGTGTGGAGTATTTTACAAATGTTTAGATCAGTGATTCCCAACCGGGGGTACGCAAAAAGATTTAGATTTTGCTTGGTTTGTTCAGGCCTGTCATAATAGGCTTGCTTGATGCAGTCAGTCGCCCCAGCTTCACCCCAACCTGGCGCGTTAATCGCTGCAAATGTGTCTATTTACAACGTGATTTTGCAGCATTGAGTATTGTAGCCAAGCACCCGCATTACTGTTGAAAATGATGGCCAATCAGAATTGTTTAAGTTAGACTCAGCTCAATATCCCTCAAAACATTGAATAAGTTTCTTTTTAGTGCCAGTTTAATAAATCCTACGCTCACAAATCATCTCATAAAAAGCGTAGTAGACACATTGTAATTTAAAGATTTATTTGAAAGACTTTGTGATTTTTTTTTTTCCTACTTTAGTGCATAAAGTGCTGGACTTTATAAGCCAATAAGTGCTTGTCTACCGCCATCTACTGGTTATAGTGGTATTTTTCGTGTCTTTTTTATTTTTAAATAAAAGTGTTTGTTTTTAATTAAATGTTGGATTTCCTACATCTTGAAACTTTCAGTTTTACAAATGGGGACAATCTCTGAAGGATGAATAAATAATGCTTTTTGTCATCATATTCAAAATAACATTTGAAGCGCTGGAATGTCCAATTACATTGTGTGTCTTATTTAAAATTTCCCAATATCTTCAAGTCTGAATTGTAATCAATAAAACTAGTTCATTGGTAAATTAGGTAATTGTGACAACTGCATTAAAATAAAAATGGCGCATTTACTTTTGTTTAGTATCGATAAAGGGGTACTTGAGCCTTATTGATGGAGCTGTGGGGGTACTTGAGGCTAAAAAGGTTGGGAACCACTGGTTTAGATAATTTAATCTGTAAGTACTAAATAAGCTATATCATAAAAAAAAAAATTAATAAAATCAACCCTTTACTCTGAGTAGATAAACAACCCAATTTGCTGAGCCTGTGTTCTGTCCTATGTTTACCCAGCCCTTGGGCTAAAAACATCCCAAAATTTACACATGTATGTGAAAGGAGAATGTAAGTGTGTGAGAGTAGAAATGTATGTATGTGAAAGGAGAATGTAAGTGTGTGAGAGTAGAAATGTATGTGTCTGAAAGGAAAATGTAAGTGTATGAGTAAAAATGTATGTATGTGAAAGGAGAATGTATGTATGTGAGAGTAGAAATGTATGTACGTGAAAGGAGAATGTATGTATGTGAGAGAAAAAATGTATGTATGTGAAAGGAGAATGTAAGTGTGTGACAGTAAAAATGTATGTATGTGAAAGGAGAATGTAAGTGTGTGAGAGAGTAGAAATGTGTGTGTGAAAGGAGAATGTAAGTGTGAGAGAAAAAATGTATGTATGTGAAAGGAGAATGTAAGTGTGTGACAGTAAAAATGTATGTATGTGAAAGGAGAATGTAAGTGTGTGAGAGAGTAGAAATGTGTGTGTGAAAGGAGAATGTAAGTGTGAGAGAAAAAATGTATGTATGTGAAAGGAGAATGTAAGTGTGTGAGAGAGTGGAAATGTATGTGTGTGAAAGGAGAATGTAAGTGTGTGAGAGAAAAAAATTATGTATGTGAAGGAAGAATGTAAGTGTGTGAGAGTAAAAATGTATGTATGTGTAGCCTAAGACAAATCAGACACAATTATTTGTTATAGTTAACCAATAATGGTTTAAAGCTCACTCTGGGGTCTGTCCCCCATCCCCCGAGAAGTTCTCAGTTACAAGTTTTATTGCGCTAAAGAATGTTGCCATTCTTGCCATGTTGCCACATGGAAGAGCAGAGACAAAGAGACACATAGAAAACCTGCATCTTTCCTACATCTTTCCCACAGAAAACAGACTTTCCTGCATTAATTTATAGACAGACTGTTCTATAAATTAACATGCATATCCCCAGGAAATGGTATCCATTATTACTGTTTGTTGTACTGTACTCAGTATTGTATTCACATGTTTTATGATACATTTAAGGTAACCTCAATTATGCCATGTTTAGTGTCTATGGGTTCGTATCGAGAAGATTTAAATGCTTGTGTATGTGATATGTCGATACATCATGCAACACATCAGTATTACAAGAATCTTTAATAGTTCTTCTTCAAAAACTCAGCCAGTTAATCTTGCTGGGCCGTAAAAGCCCTGACAGGAGGCTTGTTGTCGCCTGGAAATACAACATCTTCATTGGTCAGGTCAACCCTAAGAGGGTAAAAGCCAGTGCACAACACCCCTTCCTCTCTCCTTCTTGCTTCTTGGACAACTGAAGAGACCCCCTTTTGCTCCAGGCCTCTTCAGGCCAAGGCCTGTAGGCCTAGGCCTGCAACCCAGTCATGTGCTCATCTATGAGAGATAGAAAGAACTCTTTCCCCACTAAGAGTCAAATTAACAGCTTAAGCTGTTTCATATTACTTCATCCAACGCAGAAGATACTGACTACAACTTCGGACCGAACCATCAAGGACTCCTCAGCCTGCAAATCCGAAGCTCCTCGACCTAAAGGGATCTTGCAAGTATCGTACATTTGAACACTAAACAGTGATTTAGTATTAATTTGTAAACCACCTGTGTCAGCAAAGGTGTTTTATTACTGAGGAAACTGATGATTCTTTTCCAGATTGTCTTTGACTTTTTCCCATAGCTCCATTTCCGGTCCTACTTCCGGTTCAACTCTATCATTGCTCATTTTTACCTACGTATGTGTGTGACCTGCATGTATGTTATGTGTTTGTTAGTTTAGTTATGTGTTTGTGAGATAGTTAATAAAGATTGTGCACAATACAGGTTTGGTTCTGACTCCGTCTGTTAATAAATTGCCTCTTAAATGATTTAGATCTTGACTACATGCTCTGAGTAGTACTGTACAATAAGAATGTTGTTTTTCCATAACCTGGAAATAAACATTTCTTAAAATTAATAAACAATTAACACTGAGTGTTCACTGGATGAACAGGTTAATTGATTGTAATATTAATTTTAATGTATCTACATCAAGTTAATCTGATTAACTGATTCACATATTCATAATTAATAATCATAACGAGTTATGAATAATTATTAATATTTTCCCTTTGAGTTAATTCGCTACAGTATGTGAAAGGAGAATGTAAGTGTGTGACAGTGCCAGAATGAATTATGGCTTGTATGGCCATATTGCAAGAAAAAGTATGTGAACCACTTGCAGAATGTGAAAATGGTAATAATTTTAACAAAATAAGGGAGATAATACAAAATGCATGTTAATTTTTATTTAGTACTGTCCTGAGTAAGATATATTACATAAAAGATGTTTACATATAATCCACAAGACAAAAAAAAAAAAAAAAAATAGCTGAATTTATTAAAATAACCCCATTCATAAGTATGTGAACCATTGATTCTTAATACTGTGTGTGGTTACCTGGATGATCTACGACTGTTTTTTTGTTTTGTGATGGTTGTTCATGAGTCCCTTGTTTGTCCTGAGCAGTTAAACTGAGCTCTGTTCTTCAGAAAAAATCTCTAGGTCCTGCAGATTCTTCAGTTTTCCAGCATTTTTTGCATATTTGAACCCTTTACAGCAGTGACTGAATGATTTTGAGATCCGTCTTTTCACACTGAGGACAACTGAGGGACTCAAACACAACTTTTAAGAAAGGTTCAGACATTCACTGATGCTCCAGAAAAAAACATGATGCATTAATAGATGGGGGTGAAAACATTTGGAATTTGAAGATCAAGGTAAATTGTATTTAATTTGTCTTCCGGGAAACATGCAAGTATTTTCTGTTGCTTCCGAAGGGCAGTACTAAATGAAAAAAAAAAATTATTATATATATATATATATATATATATATGTTTTTTTTGTTTTTGTTTTTTTTACAAAGATAAATTTACAAATCAAAATTACCTCAAGGTTTAAGATTTCATTTGCACAGTAAAACCAAAAATCCCAAAACACCTGAATGATTTTAGCTAGATTGTACTGATTTCTAATAGCAGAAACTGTTCTTGAATGTTCTTAAATACATAAACCAACTGCCATTTCAATTATGTAGGCCTATTGCTTTGTTCTTCTGTTACCTTATCTTATGAATATTTAAAACTAGGCCATCCCTCTGGCAATGACTGAAATTGAAAATGTCTACAACCAAATCATGGGGATATTCCAGAAATATGGAGGACCTATAGTAACGGGCATAGGCGCAGATCCCGTGGGTGCTCAGGAAAACCCGCTGAAAAACACGAGATATTCACCATTAATTTTAACCAATAATATAATAATAATAAAAATGTAAACCAGGAAAAAAATTGAAGCTTTCAGACACGACTTTCTTCTCATTTTTATAGTTCATTTGAGGCCGTTTCTATGGCGTTATTTTAATTTTATTTTAACGAGCGCGCATTATTTTAACGCGAGAGCACATCCATATAATGCGTGAGCACAAAATTCTTAGTACAAAACTGGACGCGCGCTTTGAAATACAGTGGTCTCATGGCTCTGCTGCTCTCGCTCAGATTTTACGTGTGCGCGCTCAAATTTTGTTATGTGCACTTGTGAATCTCTCTGGTAGGTTATTTATTTATTTAACTTTATTTACTGAAAACGCTTCTGATAATTAAAGACCATATCGACGAGAGCGCGACTCGCGACCACAGTCATAGATAGAATGTGTTTTTGTTCGGTTGGTATTGAATTTGCAGTCCGTGCATTTCTCTTCGCAAGACAAGGGGTGTGGGCACCCACCGGCAGAAACATAAATCGGCGCCTATAGCAACGGGGGTCTACTGTTGCTGTAATGGTCTGAAACGGTCTGAATCCACTCGCATTCGTTTGGACTGCTCTCTCGCTCTCTCTCTCTCTCTCTCTCTCTCTCACACTAAATCATCTGAAACGATTTCTGTCAGTAAAACAAACAAACAGTATCGAAAGAACAACCAGCGCTGTTTTTTTAGTTGTTTTCCTCTGTGAACCTGCGCTAAATGAATGTCTGACAATTTCCGTTGCTTTTTAAAAAAAGTTTAAAACATCTAGAGATGGAGTAGGTTCTGCGGTACGTTGCTCTCACTGATGGTCGAAAAGTGCGTAATAGTTAGGCTATATATGCTTTTAACTTTTTAGTGTTAAATAAAAAACCCTTTGTGCGTGCCGTCAGATGAAATCCTGCAGGCGTCCATGCCTTCTCTGTCTATGCAATAAAATGCACATCCTTGAATAAGCGCGGATTTCTAGCGTATACTTGAACTTCTCAGGTAATATCTGTGAATTGTCACATTTCAGAGGCGGCCAAAATCAGAATTTAAAATGGACTGAATAAAGCTCTCTACGAATTTGACTTGCGATGCGCACTGACTGACATGTGTGCGCGTGAATCACGGACACGCACACGCTCTGAGCATTATTGTAAGTTACTGCATAATAAATTTTTAACAAGCAGAATAGCCTAATACAGTCACGACATAGTCTCACTTTTAGCTAAGTCTTTAAGTATTATAGTATTTCGAAGAACAAAAACATGAACTTTAACTATTGGCTTTACATCATCAAGTCAGCTGATGTCACTTTACTTTGGCGCGAGGCCCTGTGCTGTTGCACACTTGACACAGCCCTTGCGACGGTACTGCTCGTAGGAAGACCGAGACTGTATAGAATGCCCTTTGGAACAAGGCCCTAAACCCATATTCACCTGTGTAACATCGTGGCTGTGTCCGAAATCACCCCCTATACCCTTAAATAGGGCACTATTTGAGGGAACAGCCATTTGTACTGGTGTCCGAAACCATAGTGGACGTTAGTAGTACACACTTTCAATCCCATAATGCACCGTAACAACAAGTGTACAACTGATGTACACGAAACGGCAAGAGAATACCCATAACGCACCGTGAGGGTCGTGCTGAAATAATTCCTGCGTCTCGCCAGAAGATGGCGCCGAGCTGAATCATCTATCCATCCATTTTCCAGACCGCTGGTCCAATGTGGGTACAAATGGATTATCAATTTTGATTACACAACCAACATTTGTTAAGTCCAGTGGACGTATTTGTAATATATGTGTGATTTGGGGAGAGTGATTGTATTTGTTGAGCATGTGCTGTGTACGTGCTCTCCTCTCTCTCTCCTGTCTGTCTCCTTTGCAGGTCATTAATTGAGTTCCACCTGATGCTCATCAGCTAAGTGCATGTTGCAGATCCCAAACACTATAACAGAGTGGAGAAACTATGCTGGAGCAGAGATTGTACAGGTGCTGGTCATATAATTAGAATATCATCAAAAAGTTCATTTTTTTATTATAAATTATTTTTAAAAATGAAACTTTCATATATTCTAGATTCCCTACATGTAAAGTAAAACATTTCAAAAGTTTTTTTTTTTAATTTTGATGATTAGAGCGTACAGCTCATGAAAGTCCAAAATCCAGTATTTCAAAATATTAGAATATTTCCTAAGATCAATCAAAAAATGGATTTGCAAAACAGTAAAGTTCAAGTATTTTAAAGTATGTTCTTTTGTGCACTCAATACTTGATCGGCAGGACATATTACAGCAAATGACTTGCTCCTAGCACAAATTACTGCATCAGTGAAGTGTGGCATGGAAGTGATCAGCCTGTGGCACTGCTGAGGCACTATTGAGCCTTCAGATCATCTGTATATTGTTGGATCGACTGTTTCTCATCTTTCTCTTGAAAATATCCCATAGATTCAGGTCAGGCATATTGGCTGGCCATTAAAGCACAGTATCATGCTCAGCAAACCACTTGGAAGTGGTTTTTGCACTGTGGGCAGGTGCTAAAGTCCTGCTGGAAAAGGAAATCAGCATCTCCATAAAGCTTGTCAGCAGATGGAAGCATAAAGTGCTCCAAAATCTCCTGGAAGATGGCTGCATTGACTTTGCACTTGATAAAACACAATGGACCAACACCAGCAGACGTCACGGCCCCCCCAAATCATTATTGACTTCAGAAACTTCACACTAGACTTCAAGCAGCTTGGATTCTGTGCCTCTCCAGTCTTCCTTCAGACTCTGGGACCATGATTTCAACATGAAATGCAAAATTTACTTTTATCTGAAAAGAGGACTTTCGACCACTGTTCACTGTCCAGTTCTTTTTCTCCTTAGCCCAGGTAAGATGCTTCTGACATTGTCTCTGGTTCAGAAGTGGCTTGGTAGTCCTTTTCCTGAAGATGTCTGAGTGTGGTGACTCTTGATGCGCTGACTCCGGCTTCATTCTACTCATTGTGAAGCTCTCCCAAGTGTTTGAATTGGCTTTACTTGACAGTATTCTCAAGCTTGCGGTCATCCCTGTTGCTTGTGCACCTTTGCCTACCCAATTTCTTCCTTCCAGTCAACTTTGCATTTAATATGCTTTGATATACACTCTGTAAACAGCCACCCCATTCAGTAATGACCTTCTGTGACTTACTCTCTTTGTGGAGGGTGTCAATGATTGTCTCCTGGACCATTGCCAAGTCAGCAGTCTTCCCCATTAGTGTGGTTTCAAAGAACAAAAGATACCCGGAATTTATACTGTAGGGATGGTCATTTAATGAAACTCAAATGTAAATATTCTAATATTTTGAGATACTGGATTTTGGACTTTCATGAGCTGTACGCTCTAATCAACAAATTAAAAAAAAAAAACTTCTGAAATGTTTTACTTTACATGTAGGGAATCTAGAATATATGAAAGTTTCATTTTTTAAAATAATTTACAATAAAAAAATGAACTTTTTCACGATATTCTAATTATATGACCAGCACCTGTATATTATAGGGAAATGAGAGGGTCTGTATCTCTCACCATTGGAGAAAGCGTAACAGCTAACTTAATCACGTGCGGCACCTCTCAGCCTATCGTTTAATGGCAGTGACATCAGTCGCAACATTCCCTAGTCTGCCTTCTCTTAAAAAAATACATTTTTACCAAGCTAAAATCAACATATAGTTCCCAACGAAAGTATTGTTTAGTGTAAAACATGCTGAAGATTAGCAAATAGGCTGTTGATTAATTAAATGATTAGCTATTTCCCCACAAGAGCTGTTTAATTAGCATAGTGAAGCCTCTCATCCATTGACATCCATTCAAAAAACAGCCTCTGGTCTCCTTCCCTGCGTACCGCCAGAGGCGGAGCGTTAGCATTAGCCATTACACTTTTTTGGCTAAAGGTTGCAGGCTTGCCTTCCAGTGGCTTTGGCTGGAGGGCAGACGGAATTGCTTCCTTTCCCTGTGTGATAGCAATCCGTCTAAATTTTCATCAATCTTGCTTCTTCTTCTTGTGTGAGCGTGATATAACTCGAACTCGAATAACATTCCGTAGTCCAGAAACTTTCTTTAGATAAAGTTTAACAATAAAATTAACTGGAAAATGTTACACTCCACTATTGCTTTTTTTCCGGAAATGACATCATTGTCTATATGAAACGTAAAACACATTTTAAATTATTTATTTTTATAATTATTTTACAATTGCTTAACAAACATAATTATTTATTCCACATCTAAATAAAAAACAAATAACATATGGCTCTTACACCCTGATCTACAAACCCGATTCCAAAAAAAGTTGGGACACTGTACAAATTGTGAATAAAAAATGCAATGATGTGGAATTTACAAATTTCAATATTTTATTCAGAATACAACATAGATGACATATCAAATGTTTAAACTGAGAAAATGTATCATTTTAAGGGAAAAATAAGTTGATTTTAAATTTCATGGCATCAACACATCTCAAAAAAGTTGGGACAAGGCCATGTTTACTGTGTGGCATGTCACTGTGTGGCATCCCCTCTTCTTTTTATAACTGACTGAGGAGACAAGTTGCTCAAGTTTAGGAATAGGAATGTTGTCCCATTCTTGTCTAATACAGGCTTCTAGTTGCTCAACTGTCTTAGGTCTTCTTTGTCACATCTTCCTCTTTATGATGCGCCAAATGTTTTCTATGGGTGAAAGATCTGGACTGCAGGCTGGCCATTTCAGTACCCGGATCCTTCTTCTACGCAGCCATGATGTTGTAATTGATTCAGTATGTGGTCTGGCAATTTCATGTTGGAAAATGCATGGTCTTCCCTGAAAGAGTCGACGTCTGGTTGGGAGCATATGTTGTTCTAGAACTTGGATATACCTTTCAGCATTGATGGTGCCTTTCCAGATGTGTAAGCTGCCCATGCCACACGCACTCATGCAAGCCCATACCATCAGAGATGCAGGCTTCTGAACTGAGAGCTGATAACAACTTGGGTTGTCCTTGTCCTCTTTAGTCCGGATGACATGGCGTCCCAGTTTTCCAAAAATAACTTCAAATTTTGATTCGTCTGACCACAGAACAGTTTTCCACTTTGCCACAGTCCATTTTAAATGAGCCTTGGCCCAGAGAAAATGCCTGCGCTTCTGGATCACGTTTAGATATGGCTTCTTTTTTGACCTATAGAGTTTTAGCCGGCTACGGCAAATGGCACGGTGGATTGTGTTCACCGACAATGTTTTCTGGAAGTATTCCTGAGCCCATGTTGTGATTTCCATTACAGTAGCATTCCTGTATGTGATGCAGTGCCGTCTAAGGGCCCGAAGATCATGGGCATCCAGTATGGTTTTCCGGCCTTGACCCTTATGCACAGAGATTGTTCCAGATTCTCTGAATCTTTGGATGATATTATGCACTGTAGATGATGATAACTTAAAACTCTTTGCAATTTTTCTCTAAGAAACTCCTTTCTGATATTGCTCCACTATTTTTCGCCACAGCATTGGGGGAATTGGTGATCCTCTGCCCATCTTGACTTCTGAGAGACACTGCCACTCTGAGAGGCTCTTTTTATACCCAATCATGTTGCCAATTGACCTAATAAGTTGCAAATTGGTCCTCCAGCTGTTCCTCATATGTACATTTAACTTTTCCGGCCTCTTATTGCTACCTGTCCCAACTTTTTTGGAATGTGTAGCTCTCATGAAATCCAAAATGAGCCAATATTTGTCATGACATTTCAAAATGTCTCACTTTCAACATTTGATATGTTATCTATATTCTATTGTGAATAAAATATAAGTTTATGAGATTTGTAAATTATTGCATTCCTTTTTTATTCACAATTTGTACAGTGTCCCAACTTTTTTGGAATCGGGTTTGTAGAATTGTTGTGTATTATCTCTTGTGTGAGTTCAGGTGTACAACCAAGTGTGGTCTAGCTTTGCTCTCAACTTGTGAATGAGTTGCATAACCGCTAGCTGTGAGAGAGTTTGCGAACGCTGATTTTGTTCTTTTTTGTGTGTGTGTTATCATTATTTTGTTTTCACTCTTAATTTGTGTAAATACTTTATTTCGAATTTGGAAGCCGTAGGGAGAGGGTGCCATTTTCTTTAAACTTGAATTTTGCTTATGTTTATGTTAGACAGGAAGCAAGGTAAGACTTTGCTGTTTGTTTGTTTGTTTTCTTTTGTATAGGTTATTTAATGCTACCCTTGTCAGTTAGAAAGTTTTGTTTGTTATGTTGGCCTGGCCCTCTCCTGAAGATTTGCTTCCTTTATTTCTTTCTTTTTGTTGATGTTATCTTTGAACTTATTAAATAAATTAAGTTATTTTGTTTAATTTGGTGTTTGTTGCTTTTCTGGGTCAGGGAATTGAAGTGACCGTCAGTCATTTTCGTTTTATTATTTTTATTTTATTTACAATAATTGTTACTTCCTCCTACCCCTAGACAAACTGGGAGGTTCGTAACAAGTGGGGGCTCGTCCATCCATTTTTTTTTAATTTTTTTTTTATAACAACTATTGTGGTGTGATAAGTACAATTTCTCTTTTCTCTCTAGAAGTCTGTTTCTCGCTGTCTTCGCTTTTTCTGTGGGGAGGAGAGTCTCTGTGGTGATAGAAATGGAGTTTGATTTGTTGGCGTTTACCATTTCTCCCACCACAGAGGTCTTTCATAAATGTAGAAAAAAGGATCTAATTTTGATTGCAGAGTTCTATAATATTGAGGTACCAAAAGAGAAAAAGCAAGTAATTAAAGGGTAATGAAACCCCCCTGTTATAGCCTGGTCGTTCACACCTCTGAGCTGGAAAATCTCTGTAAAAATGGGCGTGTAAAGCTCTGGAAAAGTGGGAGTGTAGAGGGGGGGGGAAGAGGGGAAAGTACAACCAATGAAACAGACCTACAACACACTCATTATACAGAATAATGAATATGAGCACGGAGAAAAATTACAACAAACTCCCAAGCACAAGGGAGAAATGCGAAAGAATATTTAAAAGGGCTAATAATACTTTCATTATGTTTACGAGCACTGCAGTCTCATGATAAACGACACGTAGTTTAACACAGAATGAATAAAGACATAGTTTAATTTTTGTCCATTCTCTAAGTCTTTTGTTCATCAGAATAATCGTGTCATCGCGTTCAGATACACGTAAGTGTCCAGTTTACACATATAATTCATTTGAAGAAGAATTGATGGAATATGTGCATACACCGTGCTGGTTCATGTTTGGTGCAGGAGAATATGTGAAATATGTCTATAAAAACTTTAAACACGGATACTTTGTTCTGTATGTGAGCTATAATCCACGTGGCTAGTGTTGTTAAACTCATCGCGGAGCTCCGCACTGAAACCGATCGTATGCGCGCTCCACGTGCATATCATAACAACTGTATTTTTCATGTGTTCGTATTCAAACTTCAGTTCTGACCGCATCGTGGGCAAAATACAAACAACACTCATGTGCTTGCTGTGCTGAGGGAAACATACATACGGCTCGCGTGTCCGAACGCAGAGGTAAATGAACAGCACTTTTGCGACATTTGAAATATCCGCTGTAATGCGATCTCATGCGAACATATTTTCCATTTGTGCTGGTAGATTACAGCAAAACAATCCACATGCACAAAAAATTCTGCTCTGGTCGCGTCTCAGAGAGACGCATTTTTGTTGTAGCACTGAGGAAACAAACACAACTATTCGATCCATGTCTCTGAATGACAAGAGACAGGGGCAAGAGAAGTGATACTTCCTCATGCATAATACCGCAATTATAATCTTATGCATACTACAGCGCAGTGATTGGATTGAATGTGCTTTTTCTCATGAATGCAGACACTGTTGACGTCAGCATGTTCGACTAGCCCAGAGCCGTTAAATATGAGAGTTGCGACACTCTTTGATCTCGCCGCAACGCTGTCACGTGGTTCGTGTAGCTCTCAATAGTTCCAAACAAATCCGCGCTGTCAACCAGTTTGAATGGTTTTAAGCGGGACAGACAGCTGTAGCTATATTTGCAGCAATTATCGGTAAATATTGACGCATAATATACATTGATTATTACGTTGACACTTACATTGCATACATATAATAGCCTTTTTTTCCTTGGGAGTGGCGGAAACACAGCATTAATAAGTTTTTGTGTTTAATTTTGGAGGGAAGAGGGGCTGCTCCCATAACATAAAATACATTTACAGCAACTACTGTATTTGCAGGAATTTTTTCGGTAAATATTAACGCGTAATATTGATTAAATATTGAATAAAATTGATTACTACGTTGAGTACACTTAAAGTAGTGTATTGTATCTGGAGAGTGATAGAGAGACGGCATTATCGTTAACAATGTGGTCTGTTAAAATGTACAGGTAACTGGAGAGATGGTTACTGAGTGAATTAACAGTGTTACTAAATACGATCCATAACATTAACATTTCTGTTAACTGGATCCATTTCAGTATGGCTAATGTACCCCTTCATCCTGACCTTCCCTAAACATAGGCTAAACCATTCATCAGAACACACACAAATACATACATATGTGTATGTATGTTTTTATATATATATATACAGGTGCTGGTCATATAATTAGAATATCATCAAAAAGTTGATTTATTTCACTAATTCCATTCAAAAAGTGAAACTTGTATATTATATTCATTCATTATACAGAGACTGATAAATTTCAAATGTTTATTTCTTTTTATTTTAATGATTATAACTGACAACTAAGGAAAATCCCAAATTCAGTATCTCAGAAAATTAGAATATTGTGAAAAAGTTCAATATTGAAGACACCTGGTGCCACACTCCAATCAGCTAATTAACTCAAAACACCTGCAAAGGCCTTTAAATGGTCTCTCAGTCTAGTTCTGTAGGCTACACAATCATGGGGAAGACTGCTGACTTGACAGTTGTCCAAAAGATGACCATTGACACCTTGCACAAGGAGGGCAAGACACAAAAGGTCATTACAAAAGAGGCTGGCTGTTCACAGAGCTCTGTGTCCAAGCACATTAATAGAGAGGCGAAGGGAAGGAAAAGATGTGGTAGAAAAAAGTGTACAAGCAATAGGGATAACCGCACCCTGGAGAGGATTGTGAAACAAAACCCATTCGAAAATGTGGAGGAGATTCACAAAGAGTGGACTGCAGCTGGAGTCAGTGCTTCAAGAACCACTACGCACAGACGTATGCAAGACATGGGTTTCAGCTGTCGCATTCCTTGTGTCAAGCCACTCTTGAACAACAGACAGCGTCAGAAGCGCCTCACCTGGGCTAAAGACAAAAAGGACTGGACTGCTGCTGAGTGGTCCAAAGTTATGTTCTCTGATGAAAGTAAATTTTGGGTCCCAGGGTCTGGAGGAAGAGAGGAGAGGCACACAATCCACGTTGCTTGAGGTCCAGTGTAAAGTTTCCACAGTCAGTGATGGTTTGGGGTGCCATGTCATCTGCTGGTGTTGGTCCACTGTGTTTTCTGAGGTTCAAGGTCAATGCAGCCGTATGCCAGGAAGTTTTAGAGCACTTCATGCTTCCTGCTGCTGACCAGCTTTATGGAGATGCAGATTTCATTTTCCAACAGGACTTAGCACCTGCACACAGTGCCAAAACTACCAGTACCTGGTTTAAGGACCATGGTATCCCTGTTCTTAATTGGCCAGCAAACTTGCCTGACTTTAACCCCATAGAAAATCTATGGGATATTGTGAAGAGGACGATGCGATATGCCAGACCCAACAATGCAGAAGAGCTGAAGGCCACTATCAGAGCAACCTGGGCTCTTATAACACCTGAGCAGTGCCACAGACTGATCGACTCCATGCCACGCCGCATTGCTGCAGTAATTCAGGCAAAAGGAGCCCCAACTAAGTATAGAGTGCTGTACATGCTCATACTTTTCATGTTCATACTTTTCAGTTGGCCAAGATTCCTAAAAATCCTTTCTTTGTATTGGTCTTAAGTAATATTCTAATTTTCTGAGATACTGAATTTGGGATTTTCCTTAGTTATAATCATCAAAATTAAAAGAAATAAACATTTGAAATATATCAGTCTGTGTGTAATGAATGAATATAATATACAAGTTTCACTTTTTGAATGGAATTAGTGAAATAAATCAACTTTTTGATGATATTCTAATTATATGACCAGCACCTGTATATATATATATATCATGCAAATAAAGCCCTTTGAATTTAATTAATTTTGTGTTTGTGTTTAATTTTAGAGGGAAGGGGGGCTGCTCCCATAAGATATACATTTACAGCATGTACTGTATATATTTTTCCCATGCTTCTATGGTCATAATTACTAACATCCTAATGTTGTGTTAAGATACATTCATGTAAACATGCACAACAAGTGAATATCAATGAATGAAGCTGCTCAGTTTAAGTCAAGAAAGAAGTTTGGTCAACAGTGAAAAATATACAAGACAAACAATTACATTCAACAAAACTTTTAATTATATATTATATCCAGGGAGAGGGTAGGTAAGTTTTCCTTGAATGTTCTGTCTTCAAAGAAACTCATTCAACTTCCTACAGGGAGAGAAAGATGGCAGAAAGCAGGCCAGAGAAGGAATATAAGTGTTCACAATAGCCATTACATTCTTCCAGCCCAGCTGTAGGATGATCTGGAGACCTGGGGCCTGTACCATGAAGCTGGATTAGCTGGCTAGCCAGGTTCAGATTAAGTTTCAGATTAGTCATCTGATTGGCTGTTCACCACTGATGTCACACATTCATGTGCATATGCTCCACAAACTCAGGATCAAAGCCTGAGTTGACAGAGAATGTTGATGATCAGCATCATGGTACCAACAAAGCCGGATTGGAGTGGTTTGGTTTTGTCAACTCAAAACTAATCCTACAACCCTGAGTTTGTTCAACTACCATCATGGTACAGGCCCCTGGTGGTGAATCAAGAATCAGTCGAATGCTTATCCATACATTGATAACAAAAGCATTCAAACTCCACGCTATAGTAATGCTATAGTTACTTGATTTTTTGGGTGAGAGCATTCCACTGCCAGAAGCAGACTGTGGGCCTGTTTCCACCTGGTATTAAGATGCGTTTTGGCTGATCGGATCACAAGTGGACGACACTAAATACAGGTGTAAACGGGGTCTAAAACGGTTTGAGTTTGTCCACTTTCGACCACTTCCAGAAGTAGTTGAAAATGCATTCGACCGGACTGCTTTCGTAGTGTAAATGCTCATGTAGTCGAATGTGTTTGAACAGCCACTAAAGACCACCTACTCTCCATCTACTGACCTAATGTGTAAACATTATGGGAAGCACTCGAGCCAGACGGGATTTAAACTTTGTTGGCTGAAGACCCAAGTTTGGTTTAACGTACCAACGTAATGGTTTTCTCACCATTCCTGATTTCTAACACACACTCACTTGTTCAGCTGGTCTCGCGGCTGTCAGAGCAGAAACGAACACTGATGCTCTCAATATGTTTTCCTGTCATCTCTGGGTGCGTTCATATGTAAACTGCTCAAGCTTTTTTTGTCCACTAGATTGAAAGATCTGTAAAAACCCATACATTTAACCACCCCCTTGAAGAAATCAGGACAGAAGTGGTTGAAAGAGGACAAAAGAGATGGATTAAAACACCAGGTGTAAACTTGTATGTGTCTCCCTCGTCCACTTGTGATCCGATCAACCAAAATGCATCTCAACTCCAGGTGGAAACGGCCTGTGTCAGAGGCCCCAGAGGAGACCGGGTCTGAAGTTGAGTCAAGCCTGTTGTTGCTGGAGAGAACTGGGAGTTGTAAAGAAAGAGGAAACAGTGTTAAGGTTAATACATTGAAGGACAGATTAAATACAAGTTTCCCAAACATTTTCACAAAGTTGACATTACAGAAGTGAGAGCACACACCTACAGTTAGGTCCATAACTATTTGGACATTTGTCATGATTTCTGGTATTTTGGCTCTGTACTCCAGTACAGATTTTGAAATTAAATGAGAAAAAAAAGATATATCTATATAGAAACCACTATTGTTATTCAAATTTTTATTCTTCCACACAATAACATTATGGAAGAAGCTGGGTGATTATTTAGCTAATCCAAGAAGTTATGCAAATAAGGGAAAAGATAATTTTATTTTTTTATGCTGTCATAGAGGTGTAAATTTAATGATGATTTAGCAATGAGGTCATAGTTTGTGGGGGTGTTTTTGCACTTGTTGCTTCATATCCAGATGTGTTTAATATTCTGGCCACCTCATGTATGTAAATAAGAAACCCATCTGAACACAATGTAGTGCAACATCACCTTTAACTATGACCTCAGTATTGAATTTACACATTTCTGGCTGATTATAAACTTCATTAAAGTAGAATTCATGGCAGAGCTGTTGTATTGAATTACATTAGATTGTAAAGGTGTTCCTAATATAGTGGCCACTAAGTGTATGCAACCTCCTTACTGTGTTATTGTCTGGTACTTTAATGAACTGGCAACTAAGTGTTGCTAATATTAACAACAAATCTAATAACCGAAGATAAACGTTGTTTGACAACGAACTTGTAAATGTAAAGGTAAATGTAGCCTAACTGACGTCAGGTTATAGCTAAAGTTAGTGAAGTGTAGGTCACTTAAGCTAGCTGCAATTAAAGTCTAACTAACGTTATCTTCCAATAAACATTAACTAAAGCTGGTTACATAAAATACAACTATTGACTAGATTCATGAGAGGTCAGGTAATGCGTTCAAATGTCAAAAATGCAGTAATTTCATCAACTTACCAGCGAGCGAACTTCAGAATCACTGAAAACGAATGGGGTTCAGTGCTGGAACTATCAGTGTTTGGAACTATCGGCTGCTCCATGACACGCGTTACTTCCGCATTCCAAAGTTCCTATGGAAGTCTATGGGAGTGTCGCAACTCTGTTTTTCAATGGCTCTGGACTAGCCCATACTGGAGCCAATCAGCACTCCGGGTCTTGCCGGTAGTACACGATGACGTCAGATTTTGTGACGTTGCTCCGACTTTGCTTTTCAAACCGGAAGACAGAAATCGCTCTGAAAAATGCAAAAATAACTAATTTCAAATTATAAATAAAATGAATGAGTACCTTTAGTGTTTTTAATGATGTGCAGCCTATACTGTTCACAGCTCAAAAAAGTGTTCTGGGGTTTCATGACCCTTTAAGGATACTCTGTTTGAACAGCTTGTGCGCAATGGTATTTTGAACGTGAAGAACAACCTACGGTGAAAGCCGTGGCTGAGGAGGTTGTTTCTGGTATAAATACTAGCTAACGTGTGAATTTTGATCCTGTGCAAGCCATTTGTTTAAAAGAGTTAGAACTCAAAGTTAAACAACAGGAGAATGAAAATTTACACTTGAAACTTAAAGTTGTGGAGGTAGAAGCAGACCATGATATTAAACTGCGGCGTCTAGATTTGCAAGTTAAAGAAATGAAACCTATTCCTGTTCCGCACTCCAGAGCTTCCTCAATTTCTTCCTCTGCAACCATTCCTGCTACACCCGTAACCTCGAATGTAAAGCAAAACATTAAGGAATTTGATGTTTGTAAATACATCAAACTTGTGCCTCCCTTCCGTGAGTCTGAGGTTGATTCATACTTTGTTGCTTTCGAGCGCATTGCAGGTAAGCTTAGGTGGCCAAATGATATATGGACCTTGCTCCTACAGTGTAGTTTGACGGGTAATGGCCAAGAGATTTGCACGTCCTTACCGATTGAACAATCTCTTGATTATGAGGTCGTTAAAACCGCTGTTCTCAGAGCATATGAATTGGTCCTCGAGGCATATCGCCAAAAGTTTCATGCACATGCGAAAACAGCAAGACAGACGCATGTAGAGTTTGCAAGAAAGAAAAGAGTGTTGTGCGAGAAATGGTGTCTCTCCAGTAAGATCACTGAGCAGTTGCAGGAGTTGCTCTTGCTGGAGGATTTTAAAAGTTGTTCAGAGAGTGTTGTTGTTCATTTGAATGAACAAAAGGTAACTTCATTATCAGATGCTGCTGTGTTAGCAGATGAGTTTATCTTGACACATCGAAATATTTTTTTGTCTGTCCGACCGTCAAACACTTTGCTTGCCAATAAAAATGTGGTGATGCGAAATTTGTCATGTGAACCCCCGTGTATGTCCAAAGGTAATGGCAATGGAGAAGGCAAGGCTACCTCTTCAGGTGGGAGAGATAGGCCTGCCTGTTTTTACTGCCTCGACCCAGATCACCTGATTGCAGATTGCCCGGCTTGGGAAAAGAAAAATGTTGATGGTAACTCTAAGAATGTTGCTCTTGTACAAACGATGTCTGTGACTAAGAATAAGTCCATGCAACCTTTCATCCGTGCTGGTATGGTTTCCTTGTCTGATACTAGGCATCAACCTGTTGTGATCTTGTGAAATACTGGCTCGGAACAGTTCAAAAGTTACTTCCCTTCTCGCCGAGTTCCTACACCGGCTCTGACGTGTTAATTCGTGGTATCGAGAGGGGGTGTGATCGTGTTCCTCTCCATCAGGTACACTTGAAGTCAGACCTTGTCACTGGTATAGTCAACCTTGCTGTGTGTTCCCAGTTACCATTTGAAAGAGTAGGTCTTATACTGGGGAATGATCTAGCAAGTGACCAGGTTTTCCCTAGACCTATTGTGGTAAATTATGGTAATTTTGGTGATGTCTCATCTGCATCACCGGAGCATGAAGTGGTGCAGCTGTCAGTGAAAGAGTTGTTTATTTTGCCGATTCACTTTTGCAAAATTCCTCTGAACCTCCCAGATGTGAGCAGATGATTAAGCCTGCAATTTGTAAAGAAACTGATGTGAATATAAACCCACTCAAACTTTGCACTGGTAAAGCTCCTTTAAGTGGAGTGCAGAGAACAGACTTGTCCCATCCTCCATGTTCTGATGCGGTGGCAAGTTATGAGCAAGTGCCTGATGGAGGAAATGCTTGCTTGAGTAATAATGGTGTGACGACAGAGAAATGTAAGCCCATTTGTGATTTGCCTAATTGTTGTGATATCCATCACATGGTCTTACCTACTGTGCACCATTTTCAAGTCCAGAAATGTGTACCTGCAAATGTACCTACTGGTCATTTACAAGTCAAGACACTTCAGCGTGTAATGAAATCCTTCTTTTGGCCAACTTGCAAATTCTTCATGGCAGAATTTGTGAGAGATGTTCTTGTTCTTGTAGGCCTGCTGTGATATGTTATGGAGGTAGTCTGGTTCTACTTATGTTCACAAAGCCCCCTTAACTTCACTTGCCTGGCAATCTGAAAATGCCGTGGTCCATGTACTGTTAAGAAAATTGTGGTATGTTGTGTTGTACATGTGGTGTGACTTTTGTTTTTCTTTGTTGCATTTTGTGAAATGCCAAGAAAAAAAAACTTAACGGTGGGGGTGTTATGTCCAGTGGATGTATTTACGGAGCCCCGCACATGACATGCAAGAAAAAAATTAAATCGTCCACATGATTTACTATTTCGTTCCCTCGATTTACTAAATCATGCGCGCGATTTACTAATTCGTTTCCTCGATTTACTAAATCGTGCGCACGATTTACTATTTCATTCCCTCGATTTATATATCATGCGCACGTTTTAGTAAATCGAGGGAATGAATTAGTAAATCGTGCGCACGATTTAGTAAATTGAGGGAATGAATTAGTAAATTGTGTGCACGATTTAGCCTTTTTTTTCTTGCATGTCATGTCCGGGGCTCCATACGTATTTGTAATATATGTGTGATTTGGGGAGAGTGATTGTATTTGTTGAGCATGTCATGTGCTGTGTACGTGCTTGCTCTCCTCTCACTCTCCTTCTCTCTCTCTCCTTTCTGTCTCCTTTGCAGGTCGTTAATTGAGTTCCATCTGATGCTCATCAGCTGAGTGCATGTTGCAGATCCCAATAGGGCTGCACAACGATTAATCACAATTAATCGTTTGCAAAATAAAAGTCTGTCTTTACGTAATATATGTGTGTGTTCTGTGTATAATAATTATGTATATATAAATACACACACATACATGTATAAATTTAAGAAATATATGCATGTATAAATAAATATATATAATTATATATATTTTATATTATATATAAATATAAATATTTTATATATAAATATATTTTATATATAAATATAACATTTTTCTTAAATATACATATGTATGTGTATGTATATACATTATTATTTACAAAGAACACACACATATGTTCTTTGTAAATAATTTAAATATATTAAAATGTTAATTAAAATTTAGAGTGGTAAAAAAAAAAAAGCCAGAATCTTTAAGACTAGAAATTTCTTTTTTTAATACATATTGACAGACTAAATTTGAAAAGGGTTTCTTATTATATGAAAGGGACTTTAATATTAATCTAAGAATAGTTTTATTACGTGTCATATTTTATATCCAGAGACCGCTAGCTTGGTGTTGGCAAGTCTTAGGCCCATCTTTCTCTGTAAAAATAAAAACAAATTGTCATTACTGTTTCACACAATATCAAAATGTCCACTCCATCACACGTTATACTACCAACATTCAGTAATCAAAAGCCGATTATGACCAATAATAATATTGAATGAATGTGTTACAAACCTCCCAGTTTGTCTAGGGGTAGGAGGAAGTAACACAGACTTTTATTTTACAAACGATTAATCATTGTGCAGCCCTAGATCCCAAACACTATTGCTGCGTCCCAATTCGCCTACTTCTACTACGCCCTAAAAGTATGTACTCTTTTTGTGAACAAAAAGTACATACTTTTGAGTGTGTAGCAAACGAGTAGACAAGATTTGGGACATACTATCACGTCATACAATTGTGTCTTTGCTCTCTGTCGCATCCTGTCACCGTAAACTGGCTTGTCAATCATCTTACATCCTCCACCACATTTCATTTAGTTAATATCCCACTGTATCGGAGAGAAATGCAGTAGTACGTTGATCTGCAGTCACAGGTCTTTCATGTGGAGAACTCTCCTCATATGCATAATGATGCATTTAAAAGTTAATGGACAGTCGGATCTTTATAAAAGTCCACGTTGGTATTGCAGATGAAATATAACACGGATAATATTAATTAAATATTTTTTATTTTATTATATTGTTACTTCCTCCTACCCCTAGACAAACTGGGAGGTTTGTAACACATTCATTCAATATTATTATTGGTCATAATCAGCTTTTGATTACTGAATGTTGGTAGTATAACGTGTGATGGAGTGGACATTTTGATATTGTGTGAAACAGTAATGACAATTTGTTTTATTTTTACAGAGAAAGATGGGCCTAAGACTTGCCAACACCAAGCTAGCGGTCTCTGGATATAAAATATGACACGTAATAAAACTATTCTTAGATTAATATTAAAGTCCCTTTCATATAATAAGAAACCCTTTTCAAATTTAGTCTGTCAATATGTATTAAAAAAAGAAATTTCTAGTCTTAAAGATTCTGGCTTTTTTTTTTTTTTTTTTTTTTTTTTTTACCACTCTTTAAATTTTAATTAACATTTTAAAATATTTAAAACTATTTTTACAACAAAAAAGATCTGTCTTTTTACATACCGTGGCCCCAAAAAGTATTTGCACCCTTGGCCACAATTGAAAATGCAATTGCATTAAAATACCATTCAAAAGTATGGAATCATATCTTTTAAAAGAAATTGATACTTTTATTAAACAAGGATGCATTAAATTGATCAAAAGACATTTATGTTATAAAAGATTTGTATTTCAGGAAAATGACGTTATTCAAAAATTCTGTTCATCTGTAAATCTCTCATCAAATATCAAAAATGTAAGAACAATCATACCAGGCTAGATTTTAAAATATATTAGTCTATACATTTACACAGGTTTATTTCAGTTGTTACAGTCAGTGATGTAGGCTATTCAATAAAGGATAACTAATAAAAGCCTTAGTTTTAAAACATCGCAATGTACAAAGAAAGAGCACAACGACCTGAAACCAATGTATCCTAACGTTGCACGAAGTGAATGCCTGTCATTCAGTTATGGATGACTGCATACTAATGAATGCATTATAAACTTATACGAAAAGGTTTTAGATTAGTCATAAGCTGCGACGCTGAAACTCGTTACCTTTATGATAATAATCCTTTAAACATGCTGCGACACAATGAGCGCGAACTAAACACTCGCTATCTTAAATGTCCAGGTCTGGGGAAACTCGTGAATAAGTTTTCTCCGCCCACGGAAATCGAAAATCTCGTAACACCGGAACTCGTTCATCAGCCAATCAGCGAGCACGATACAAGCATGTGGCAGATAACAATCATGTAATATGGAGGCTGGAAGGCGTGTATGACTTTTGGGAACGAGCAATGTGGCTGGGTGTATTTGTAAGACATTGCGTTTGTTTTTATGTTGTTATGGTATAAAAGAAGTTGTAAAAGTGTTCTCCATGCTTAGATCACCTTAGGTTTTCTGTCACTGGCATGTCCTCTGGAGGGTTTAGCAAATAAAGAATCGCATATACTTCTAGTCTCTTTTTAGAGAAGTGCTAAGGGAAAGTCAGAGTGTAGTTTGAGCAAAGTGTAGAAGCACAGTTTTTGTGTATTTAATCTGAATGTCTTTATGAATTGTGCCTTATAAGACCAGAATCACACTTAAGGAAGTGTTTTGTATTAAAAAGGATGCGATGCTTAAACCTGGAGGAAGTTTCCAGAAGACGTGAAATTTGGCATCAACTTTTTTTTCTTTCTCCTTGATCGAAATTATTAGCACAGTTGTTTCTTGGTTATTGATTGAAACCGACTGGTTTGGGCTAAAAGATCAATGCATGTTGGGCAGGGTCATGTACTGAGTTAGTTTGAGTTTTAGCGGTGTAGAGATTAGATTCGCTTAAGTCATTTGGGTTTTCCAGCCAAAATGCTGCTGTCCCTAGTCGTGCACACATACTCGTTGCGGTACTGGCTTCCAGCGGCGGTGATGCTGGGCACCGCTCCGGCTTACCTGCTGTCCTGGAGCGTCTGGCGTCTGCTGTCCACTGTGCTGCCGACAAGACTTTATCACACTGTGGATGACCGTGTATATTCATTGTATCAGAGTATGGTCCTGTTCTTCTTTGAAAATTACACGGGCGTAGAGGTTAGTATGACTTTTTGTCTTTACTGTGTTTACCTGTATTCAGCTCATTCTTTACATTTAACTTATGTTGTTACAAGATTTAAAAGTGATATACAGCCCTTGTTACATGACTTTTTAATCTTTCATAAAAAAAAAAATATATAAATATAAATTTTATATATATATATATATATATATATATATATATATATATATATATAATTAAAAAAAATATATATATATATATATATATATAATATATATATATATAATTATTAAAATATATATATATATATATATATATATATATATATATATATATATATAAAATGTAAATGTATGAATTTATGTCCCTGTTACACAATTTTCCTGGTTAAGTAAACATTACAAATAAATAGAGACCAAATACAATTCTAATTTGTATTTTTACACTATGTAAGGTTCTATTTACTAAAACCAAGTATAATCAAGTTAGTGTTTAGTAATAGGCGCTAACTAAAAGCAGTAACAATTTAAAAGTTTATATATATATATATAATAAATTTGTGAACTAATGTTCAGCTTTTCTTTTTAATAGTCCATTTATTTTCAGCAGTCATCAAGCTTGTACACACTGGTCAGTGGTCAAAGACACGAAGATGTAGCCTACCTTTAATTTCACCATGCTGATTGCTCACTAAAAACCCCGCAGTCATGTTTTCTGCCATTTCAAGTTTGCTTTTGACGTGACACAATGCGGTATCTAAGGGGGTGAGTTGTTTACGTTTTAATTAGTGTTCCCATTAACGCCATCGGTGTCTTCATTTAGGCCAATTCGACGAGAACGCGCACGAAAACAAGAGACGGGATTTATTGCACAAACCAATCATATCCAATCATAACCGATCATATAGCGCGATGGAGGCACTGCCTCCTCTCACGTGACTTTCCCCCATCCATACTCAATTACCCACCCCCCACTAAACCCACCGCACGCTAGGGGTTCTGCTTTATTTCTGTGCGCTAAAGGGAGGCACGAGAGACACGGACTCCCCGCTGTAACTGCGGGTGTCGCTGTTGGGAGAGTGTTTCTTTAGAAAAAATAGTGACTTTCATACTTTTTAATGTCAAATTTTGTAATATTTGCTTTGTTTTATTTTTGTAATATCGATTATTTTCTCAAACAGTTTTTTTTTTTTTTTGAGGAGGCACTGCCTCAATTGCCGCCTCGGAGGAAGCGTCCCTGATATATAGATAGGCCTATACATTAGGCCTGGGTGATAAAACGGTATCGATATTTATTGACAGTACGTCTTAATCGATAACGATAGAAAAAATGTTCAATATAACTCTCGATATAGTTTCACTTAAAAGCATTAAAATGTAAACGGACATTAAGTTCGGTTGCATGAACAACTCTCAAGTGCGCTCCGTCCCAGGATCACAAACAGACACGCTACGAGTGACACGCAAACAAGCTGCTGTGGAGTTCAGATGCGCAATCGCCACGTGAAATCAAAACACACAAACACATGGAAATGAGTGCTGTACCTGCCGGCGACGAGGAGATTGTGAATAAAAAATTACACATCAGCTCGTCAGTGTGGCAGTTTCATGGTTTCCTTACGTCTTACAGTTGATCTACTTCGAAGTTCGTCTTTAGAGAGCAGTTGTCAGGTCAAAGTGTCTGAATAATTTTTGGCCCCAACAGCTGCACAAACAGTGTTTTCAACAACACGGTATCTTTATTTCTGTTACAAATATTGAAATTATCACAGAAGTACTGAGAAAAGTTTACAGTTCAGATAAAACACTAATGTCTATGTTATCGAACAAAATAGAGCAAATCAGCTTTTGAAGGAAACTTGGCGCTGAAAACGACGCATTCATCGATTACATTGTTTCACCACCAGGTGGCGACAAGTGAGTGTTAAAAAATGTATTTGACGTTGAATCTTCATTCAACGGATTCTTTCAAATACACTGATTCATCCAGTAATAAAACAAGAGTACTTGTGGGCATGTAATTGAATCATACATCCAAACAGATTTTTTTTTTTAAATAAAATTTTAAAATAGACTGCAGCAATTAATATTTTGTCAGAACCTCTAGTAAATTACATGTTATTTTGTTTTGTTGTTGTTCAGAATTGTGATCTTGGTTTGAAACAAAAAAAGTTTCTCAATTTATCCAGAATTGTGCAGCTCTTCTTTAACACTTATTACTTTAACACTTAACACTTACTAATCTTTATATAAAATAAGAAAGATTTGTTTACGTTTTATTTTGCTTTAATTGTTTTAAAATTATTTCTTAATTAAAAATGCATTGGTTAAATTCAAACATTTTTTTTCTACTATTTTTTTATTTTTTCATTAATTATCGATACCGATCAATATGAAACATTATGTTGTGATAATTTTTTTAGCTGTATCGCCCAGCCCATATATATGTGTGTGTATATATATATATATATATATATATATATATATATATATATATATATATATATATATAATATACTACCGTTCAAAAGTTTGGGATCGGTAAGATTTTTAAAGGGGGGGGGTGTAATGCTATTTCATGCATTCTGACTTATTTACACTGTTAAAGAGTTGCATTCTCATGCTAAACATGGCCAAAAGTATTTCGGTGATGAATACTTTGTAAACAAGTTCCAGTTCGGCGCTGGATTTGCAGATCGCGGGTGGTGAGTAAAGCTGCATCAGATGTCTGTGTTTTGTTGGCAATCGGCGTGCAAGTGCATAAAATGTAAACACCACGAACGTTTTTGTTCCCTTTGTATTTATAATGATGTCGCAGCTAGCAAACAATCTCTAGGCAAAAGCTGCGTGCTCGTGACTCTTTAGCTCCGCCCACAGCTCTGACGGCAGACACGCCTCCAGGAGCTCGGCTTTTTTCGGAAAGACTCGGTTTAGCGTATCTATCTTTTATAAAAATGATAAAACTAAAGACTTTTTGGAGATATGAAGGATGCATTGTTACTCTAGATGTACTCAAGATTAACATGAGATTGGCAGAAACTGTGTGTGATACCCCCTCTTTAATGTTTTTAAAAGTTTCGTCTGCTCACCAAGGCTGCATTTATTTAATTTAAAATATAGTAAAAACAGTAATATTGTGAAATATTATTACAATTTAAAATAACTTTTCTATTTGAATATATATTACAAAGTAATTTATTCATGTGATGGCAAAGCTGAATTTTCAGCATCATTAGTCCAGTCTTCAGTGTCACATGATCCTTCAGAAATCGTTCTAATATGCTGATTTGCTGCTCAAGAAACATTTGTGTACAATTGTACAAAATATTTGTGTACAATATTTTTTTTTCCCCAGGATTCTTTGATGAACAGAAAGTTCAAAAGAACAGCGTTTATTTGAAATATAATCTTTTGTAACATTATAAATGTCTTTACTGTCGATTTTGATAGATTTAATGCATCCTTGCTGAATAAAAGTATTAATTTCTTTAATTTCTTTTTAAAAAAAATAAAAATAAAAATTCTTACTGACCCCAAATTTTGAATGGTAGTGTGTAATGTTACAAAAGCTTTGTATTTCAGATAAATGCTGTTCTTTTGAACTTTCTATTCATCAAGGAATCATGAAGAAAACACAAGTACACAACTGTTTTCAACACTGATAATAGGAAATGATTCTTGAGCAGCAAATCGGCATATTAGACTGATTTCTGAAGGATCATTTGAAACTGAAGACTGGACTAATGATGCTGAAAATTCAGCTTTTTCCATCATAGGAATAAATTACTTTGTAAAATATATTCAAATACAAAAGTTATTTTAAATTGTAGTAATATTTCACAATATTATTGTTTTTACTGTATTTTTAATTAAATAAATGCAGCCTTGGTGAGCAGATAATTAAATACATTTTATCTATCTATCTGCTCACCAAGGCTGCATTTATTTAATTTAAGTTTTTAAAATATTACAACATTTTCCATGTTTTATAGCGGTTGTATCAAATGAAATGACGTTTTGGGACATGCGTATGAGCAAATGAAAACATGAATTTTTCAAATAGTTAAAAGAGAGTTAGTTACTTTGCTTCAAGACCATGTGGTCCTTTGGAGGTGTATGAATGATGTCACATCCTGTCACATGAAATTGACTGCATGACTTGATCCAAAATAGTCCCTATATATTGGTTACTCCGAATGACATCAATGAAATTCATTTTTCTGGACATTCACATAACAAAGCAATGACTTCTACCCAATTTTAATACCATTTTGCATTGTGTTGATATATGTATGATGTTATAAAATTGTGCCAGAATAAAAAATATATACATTTCATTTTAAGATATTTTAATCACAAATGAAATGGCTGTATTGGCCTTTGAACGGTTAAACCGAATGACCTTTTGACACTTCAAAATACCTTTTATGTAGCAAAATATAATTAAAACCTTTTGGATTCAATAAGAGATCTAGTTGTACTACCTTACATACTTTGGATGTCATATCTTTGTTTTTTATCATTATTAAGGCCTTTGGACAAAAAAAATGACCACGTCATTGACCTATATATAAATGTAAATCCTGAATATATATATATAGTTATAAATCTGAATTTTTAGTTAGAAGTCTGAATATATATTTATAAATCCTGAATATATGAATCCAAATGTTGTCTACTTAGAGCATGAATTTTAGCACAGGATTCCCAGAAGTTCCATTCTTATGTACTAAATTCCTTCCAACAGTTATTCTTACACTATAGGTGTGTAAATTGTGTTCTCACGTATTTGGGTGCTAATTAAGAAGAGTGACTTTTGTTATCCTTTGTATTAACTGGCCAGAATTTTATCTCAAAATTGACTTTTTTTTTTTTTTTTTTTTCCTCACAATTGTTTATTTTTCGTAATTTGGACTTTATGACTTAAAATTTAGTTTATGTAAGTTTATATGTCACAATTGTTGAGAAACAGAATCAGAATTGTGAGATAAAGCCACAATTAGCAGTTAATAATACCTAGGATATCATCATCAACTGCAGCTGGTAGATCCTTTTTCCTAATTAGCACCCAAATATGTGAGAAGGTGCTTAACCCTAACCCAGAGAGAAAGGGAAGATGCGGTTGCACGGATTCACTCACTGATTCACTAGTGAAATCACAGTGTGGCAGCAAGATTTAAAATTATTAGTTTGATCTGTTCATCTGGATGAATTAGTTCAATCATTCAACCACATGCTAATAATTGTTTGCAGGAATTTAGCACATATGCGTAGAACTTGTGGGAATGAGTAAAATTATCTGCAAAACCCACAATCCTGTTAAAATTCAGGAACTAACAGATATCTCACAGAAGTGAGTACACCCCTCACGTTTTTTTAAATATTTTTATTATCTTTTCATGTGACAACACTGAAGAAATGACACTTTGCTACAATGTAAAGTAGTGAGTGTACAGCTTGTATAACAGTGTAAATTTGCTGTCCCCTCAAAATAACTCAACACAGCCATTAATGTCTAAACCGTTGGCCACAAAAGTGAGTACACCCCTAAGTGAGAATGTCCAAATTGGGCCCAATTAGCCATTTTCTCTCCCCGGTGTCATGTGACTTGTTAGTGTTACAAGGTGTCAGGTGTGAATGGGGAGCAGGTGTGTTAAATTTGGTGTTATCGCTCTCACTCTCTCATACTGGTCATTGGAAGTTCAACATGGCACGTCATGGCAAAGGACTCCTTTTTTTTTTTTTTTTTTTTTTTTTTTTTTTTAAGGACCGAGAGTGTGTATACATGTTAATACATATATATGATGTTAAATTGGGGAAAATAAATAAATTATATTAAATTTTATATATATATATAATTTTTTTTTTTTCCCTGGTACTCTCCGATACCGATGCCTATACATTTATTAATTTATTTTCTTTTTTGGTGATGTTGCAGTTTTCCCAAGTACAACACAGTGAGACTAATGAATGTAGGACAGCTTCTTTATTATTATTACTCCAATTAAATTTTTATGTGCTTGTCACAAACTTAAAGCACAAATTTCACAGTGTCCAATAACCTTCAAGGGCATAATTACCATATTCAAGTCATAATAATAATAATAATAATAATATTATCAAGTTGTTTTTAACTTACTTTTTAAAAAGGTGCTAAACTAATATTACAGAACATATAACATAACACTGTGAACCAATGTAAACACAACTTAGGGTGACCAGATTTCTCATGGTGGAATACGGGACGAGTGGGCAATATGACCATGAGAGAGAGAGATATATATATATATATTTTTTTTTTTTTTTTTCCCATTTAACATCTTTTGTTTTATTAACATTAATAAGTAGGTAGGTAGGTAGGTATCGGGGGTATTTTTATGAGTATGGTTACAAGTTACATGAGCTTGGTATCGGGCCCGATACTGGTATCGGTGCATCCCTAATTTGAATATATTTTACAAAGTAATTTATTCCTGTGATGGCAAAGCTGAATTTTCAGCATCATTATCCTTCAGAAATCATCTAATATGCCGATTTGCTGCTCAAGAAACATTTCTTATCAATGTTCAAAACGGTTGTGTACTTTATATATATATATATATATATATATATATATATATATATATATATATATATATATATTTATTTATTTACACTCGTGCCGTCAAACTGTTGTATAAACGCAATATCACACCAGTAGCCGTGCGATATGGCTGTATATCAGCACAGCTGTGATTCGGCCGTAGGCAATCACAGCATGCTGATATACAGCCATATCGCATGGCTACAAGTGTGATATTGCGTTTATACAACAGTTTGACGGCACGAGTGTAAATAAGAACATCAACGGAATGTCTTTAAAAACACTCTTTTGTGAGGAACTACTTCCTTCCGCCATGGATTCAAATTTCAAGTTTGCAGTTAAACAGTTAAGCCCAAGTCTCCTTTACTAATTCTAAAATGTCACTTTACAACTAGTAACGAAGGAACGTTGAGTCGCTTCATTGAAACACACTGTAATATGTAGAGTATTATGAGAGAGAGATCGCCTGAGGGAGTGTATTACCTGCATCGAGCTGATATTCTTCAGGTCAATCTTATGTTCATAATCACAAAATCAGTTTGAATGTCCGCTGAGGAAAGCGATATCCTTTGTCTTTGTTCTTTTAACATTTATAAGACATTCCCATGACAGCGCTAGTCAATGCATTTGTCAGTTGCGTCTCGTAAGATGAAAAACAAAGTCCTTGTTTCAGTCCATTTCAATATAAAAGTCTTTGAGACTGACTGACTCACTCATAAAGACAGTCTTTGCCGCCATCTTATGGCGTATTAATGTAACTCACTGAAGTCAATCACTAACGGACTCTTTCTGAATACCAAAAAATACGGCGTGTTGTTTATATGAAATATTATTTATTGAACAATAATATTTAAGTTAACAGTAGCCATTATAACAGTATAAGTAAAATAGGAAATAAACGCAAGCAAACAGTTCAGTCAAACGTACAAAAGCAGCGCTCTAGTTAGTACAGGATTTAATTCACCCGTGTGTGTGTGTGTGTATTGATGCGGTCTCGACATGCGTCCTTAAAAATGTCATAGTAACTGCCTCAACCGTTTGAATCACTCAACTATCAGCTCAACCGCTCCACGTCGTGCCTAACAATGCCCCTTAGCTGTTATAAATTCACTGTAAACCACAGCTTCACGGGGCTTATTGCTTTTATAAAACGGTTACCACACCAATACAAATATTAAGGCAAAAAAAAAAAAAAAATGTATTAATGCAACTTTCATGAAGTAAAATCATTAAAAGGCTTCCTTCTGCTGGAAAAAAAGTCCCTGACTGTGAACAGCAACAGAAGTTACATTATTACGCTATTATGGCAAAGATCGTCAAAGACTTTTATATTGAAACTTGCTGTGAACACAGAACAAGACGCAAATGACATGCTTTGACTAGCGCTGTCAGTGTCAGCAGGGCACGGGGAAACGTATTAACTGTTAAAAGGACAAGATCACAGTGGACATTCAAACAGATTTTTATTATGAACATTGGACTGACCTGAAGGAAAATGATAAATTTGAATGCAGTAATATGCTCGGTCACTCTATATCTCTCTTACAATACTAATGCAGCTTCAATTAACAAAAATTAAATTAAATATACATTTATTCTTATTAAAGTTACAAAAGCAAGCAGTGAGAGTTTTTTATTTTTTTATTTTTTTATTGTTTGATTAGCATTAATAATGACAGCAGGTAAATTTGGATGCTGTCCCTTTAAAGCCCCGTGTATACTTCGGCCGTCCGCGTGAGATGGTCCTCACTGCAGAACACAAGATCCAGGGGCGGGGTTGGAGATCCAAGTTCTAGATCCAACTCCTCCCACTTTACATATCCCTAAACCTACCCGTCTCCGCCCCCTGGCTCTAAACCTACCCATCTCCACCCCCTGGTTCTAGATCCAACTCCACCCACTTTACATATACCTTAACCTACCCGACTCCGCCCCCTGGGTCTCGAGTGTTCTGCAGTGAGGGGCTACTGGTCCACGTTTGTGCACCGTCCGCATGACGTAATTTTCGTCATGCGGAGGGCTCGCGGCTGGCCGCACACCCCGTCCGCTAGGGATGGGAAGATCGATATGAAGTATCGATATATCGATACTGACGTTGAGTATTGAAAGTATCGATACTCAATTTAAAATATCGATACTAAGGTGTTTGGTTTTTTTTTTTTTAACCAGTTATTTTGTTTATTTAACAATAAATTTAATGCATACAATATGCATTGAATTGTACAAATAACCTATGTTAGTGAATAATTTATAGTAAAAGTGTTTTCCTGCACATCTGAACACGCAAATGCTGCAAGTCAGAACCAATCAATCACAGAGAGCGTTCGCTCACTGCCGACACTACATTCAAATAGGGCTGCGTTTAGTATCGTAAGAAACTATTGATGCTTTTGGGAAACGCAGCCCAGAACAATGCTTAACTGAAGACAGAAAAATATAATATTATTATTATTATTATTATTATTATTATTATTAGTTATTTCACAATAAACAAAATGAAATAATAGCCTACATAGTTTGTGCAATTACATTTATTTAAATTGAACGTTAAAAGTTCACACTGATGTTCTGTCAGAATACAAATGTTTCACTTTATGGGTGCAACAGCCTGTCACTGGCAGTCCCTTATGAAAATGAACCATTACTACAGTGACCATAGTTCAGGTAGGCATATAGTAGGCTTATTTGTAGATTTTCCATGGTTTACCAAGTAAACATTTTAACCATGTGTAAACAAAAATATAATCTAATAAACTGCAATTAAGACATATTGAATGTTAAAATGCCTTTCAAATATAATGTTAAGTGGGTATCATAACCCATTTTACTCATAGTAGTTCAATAATTGAATAAATGTTAAAATCTATAAGTTCATATTAGAGGTATCGTATCGATATCAGCTATATTGGCCTTGAAAGTATCGGTATCGGTATCGTATCGAAAACAAAATAAGTGGTATCGCCCATCCCTAGCAGCAGTGCCGCGATCGTTTCGGCGCTGGGTCTATTTTTGCTGAGCTGCTAACGCTCAATTAAAGTGAAAGTACACTTTTGATGGATAAAATAAATATGATTTCACACAAAAAGTTCTCAAAATGCACAGAATAAGCATATCTAGTGTGTGTTAACAAGAATTGGAGTATGTCAGGAAAGAAAATTCATATTAAAAAATATTTATAGAAGATTTACTCATTTAAACTTGTTTTTAATTATTCAGTTTGAGTTAAAGTATGGTGTATTATAAAAAACTAAACTAGCCAGAAATCATGATATATATAAACATTATTTTAGTTATTACACAGACAGCTATATAGGCTCTAGCATACCCAAATCAAACCCGAGTTTGCTGACTTTTTTCGCCGACCTTGCTGACTTGTAAACATGTGCACGCGGCAGATGATGTAAAACAAAAAGCTTACCTCATTCGTGTGCAGCAATGGATAACACAAGGCTTTTATTTATTTATATTTATTTTACGTTTATATGTGAGTGTTGTACACCTCCCCGTGTTAACAAACTTTCAAGACTATCAAGTTTATAAATTACCAACTTATAAAAACAAATTTATAGTTGTCTTTGTAAAGAAATGCTCACTTTATATGCAGCTTGGAGCCGCTTCCAGTGTAAATGCACGAGCGTCTCTGCAGCAGCAGTTCTCGCTCACATGCTGCTAACGCGATGCTCACGTGCCGTGCCGTGCCGTTCACACTTGCAGTGTGAAACCGAGTGGTTGCTAAGACTGATGCGGCAACATACACATTCAATGGCATGGCGATACATATGTATCAGAATCAAGGGCCGGAACGATCCGTTTTATAAGGGTGAATTTAACACGTTACTTAAGGAAAAAAATAACACGTTAAAGGTGCTCTAAGCGATGTCATGTGTTTTTAGGCCAAAACATTTTTTGTCACATACAGCAAACATCTCCTCACTATCCGCTAGCTGCCTGTCCCCTGAACACACTGTAAAAAAAACGCGGTCTCTGTAGTCGCCACAAGCTCCAAAAACGGCAATAAAAACAAACTGGTGCAGTCTGGACCAGGAAACATAATAAACAGTGCTCCAGCCAATAACCGACAAGAATGATTTAGGGGTGGAGTTTTGGGGTTAAAGAATGCATTACTATCAACAAACTATTTTATCATTTATCTAGACTTCTAATTAAAACGTACTTTTTTTTTATTTTTTTTATTTAAAAATACATCAGTTTACTCACAATGAGCGTGAAGTAGTTGGTTGAGCCATCGTTACCACAGCAGCGTCAATACGCAAGCTACTTCCATTTTAAATGCGCGTTCATGACTGTTTCAGGAAGCACGGAGGGGAGGGGGAGGAGGAGGAGGAGGAGGAGGAGGAGGGAGGGTCTAGCTAGCCTCTGTTTTGTTTGACAACACTTCGAACGTCAACAGGAAGTTACTCCACCCAGGATCGCTTAGAGCACCTTTAATTTACGCATTTAACGCACTTGCCCCGCCCCCAGACCTACAGTCATGTGAGAAAGTTAGGACACCCTATTGAATTGCATGGTTTTCCATATCAGGACATAATAAAAAAATCTACTACTTGGCAGGTCTTAAAATTTGGGAAATAAAACCTCAGATGAACACCACCACATCACACCATGTCATTATTTATTTAGCAAAAATAAAGCCAAGATGGAAAAACCGAAGTTAGGACACCCTATGAGTCAATTGCCTGTAGATCCACTTTTAGCAGCAATAACTTGTCTTGAAGTAATCATTTTCTGTATGACTTTATCAGTATCTCACATCGTTCTGGATTAATTTTGGCCCATTCTTCTTTACAGTGTTGCTCCAGTTTATTGAGGTTTGTGGACATTTATCTATGCACAGCTCTCTCCGCAGCTTTTCAGTTGGATTGAGGTCAGGACTTGACTGGGCCATTGCAACACCTTGATTCTTTTCTTTTTCAGCCATTCTGTTGTAGATTTGCTGTTAATCTTCAGATCATTGTCCAGTTGCTTGACCCAGTTTTGGCCAAGCTTTAGCTGTCGGACGGATGGTCTCACATTTGACTCTAGAATACTTTGGTATACAGAGGAGTTCACGGTCGACGCAATGACTGTGAGATGCCCAGGGCCCATGGCTACAAAACAAGCCTAAAATCATCAGCACTATACCCGCATGCTTGACTTTTGGTATGAGGTATTTGTGCTGATAAGCTCTTTTGGTTTTCACCAAACTTGGCGCTGTGCATTATGGCCAAACATCTCTAGTTTGGTCTCATCGGTCCAAAGGACTTTGTTCCAGAAGTCTTGTGGTTTGTTCAGAAGCAACTTTGCAAACCTAAGCCGTGCTGCCATGATTTTTAGAGCGAAGAGGCTTTCTCCTTGAATCCCTTCCAAACATGCCATACTTGACCTGTCTTTTTGAAATTGTACTGTCTTGAACTTTATTTAACATGTTAATTGAGGCCTTTAGAGTCTGAGTGTGTAGCTCATGGGCTGTCTGCAATTTCTCTGAGCATTACACAGTCTGATCTTGGGGTGAATTTGCTGGGACGTCCACTACTGGGAAGATTGGTGTCTGTTTTGAATGTTTTCCAACCTGAATAATCTTCCTCACTGTAAATGATGGACTTCAGATTCTTTTGAAATGGCCTTGTAACTGTTCCCAGATTGATGGCAGCAACAATTGCTACTCTAAGATCATTGCTGATGTCTTTCTTCCTTGGCATTGTTAACACACATCTGAAGGCTCCAGACACTCAAACTGCCAGAACTTCAGCTTTTATAGAGGTGATCACACTTGCTGGTATTAGTTAATCAAAGACATTTGATTAGCAGTGTCTGACCGCTAATTACCCTCTTAAATTCCTATTTTACCAGTAAGGGTGTCCTAAGTTTATCACCCATGGCTTTTCCTTTTTGGCTTTATTTTTGCTAAACAAATTAATTAATTAACCTTTATTTAACCAGGTAAGTCAATTGAGAACCAGTTCTCTTGTACAATGACGACCTGGCCAAGAGGCAGCATAAAAAGCAGGTACAATACAATAGAAAACATAATAGAGTAACAAATAACACCATTATAATCAGTGACATATAAATAATGACACGGTGTGATATGTCATGTGGTGTTGTTTATCTGAGGTTTTATTTTACAAAGTTTAAGACCTGACCAGGACCAGATTTTCTTTTTTTTTTAATGCCGTGATACAGAAAACCATGGAATTCAATAGGGTGTCCTAACTTTTTTACATGACTATGTAAAACTACATGACTACATAGGTCATCTGAAATTTCATACAGTTAACTGATGAATATGATGCAGGGCAACAACTCACTGTGTGATATAGCCTATAGAATGCAGTTAGAACATCCTTAAAATTCAAAATATGAAAAGCGAAAGGCAATCAATTTGAACTCCTTGAAGCGTATGACAACACTGGTAAGATCAGAACGTTGTGTTTTGTTTTTTTTTTTGTTTTTTTTTTTGTTGTTTTTTTTTCCCCCTACAAAAAGTATTCTTGTCGCTTCATAACATTAGGGTTGAACCACTGTAGTTATGTTGACTATTTTAACAATGTTTTTACTCTCCAGAGCACAAAAACAGATACGCACTGGATATTTTTCCTAATCTTTTTCAGTATTATGCTATTTTATAATGATGAAAACAAATACTAACCAGAAGTTATGTGCAGCGTTTCCCTATAAAAGCAATCAGAAGCAGCAGCAGGCAGTGGTTTGAGTGAGAAAATTACACACTAGCGCCGGGTCTGACTAAATCATTATTCAAACACAATAAATATTACTTTCTAAGATAACATTCTATAAACATACATTCATACATAAATCAATATTCAAACACAACAAACACTACGTTCTAAGATGACATTCTACATGCACACATTCTATTTATGTATAAACGACAATGCGACATGATCCCATTTAATTTTCAGTGGAGGGCTGGTGACACGAGCGAACAGTGACCGATGACGACAGAATGTAGGTGTCAAGTGATGTGAGTCAAACTTTCTGGCTCAGCCGCTTGTCTTGCATTTCCCAAAGTTTGCCATGGAGTGTGTTGCTTTGTTAAAGGCTGACTTGTTTGTTGGAGACTCACTACTGAGGTACATCCTGTGCAGTCTGATTTTCTTTCAGCAGCTTTTCAGTTTCATCGCTGCTGTCGTCAAACCAGTCTTGATGTTTTCTCTTTTTAGGACCAAGTGATCCACAAGTAGAGGCATAGACTATGTTGCTGAAGGTGGCCCAGCTGTCCTCCGATGTTGTCAGTGTTCTGGATGTTGACAGCCAGGTTTTCCAGTTATTCTGTCAGCTGTTGCTTCAACTTGTTTAGTTTTGAGATGTTCATACACTTTGGTGCAGTCTTCCCTTGTAGGCATCTCTTTGGCAGGATTCTCAGGTTCGTCTTGCGGATGCGCCCGTGGTCAGTCCAACAGTCAGCTCCACACATGGATTTTGTCACCCATACAGCCTGTCTGTCCCTCTTCATGATGATGAAGAAGTCGATGAGATGTATCCATGTTGCAAGTAGGGAGGCAAAAGGTTGTGTTGGTGATGACCAGCTCATTTTCAGTGCAGAATTGTAGTGGAGACCATTGGGATTGCACTTCTCTATTCCATGTCTGACTCCTTTCCAGGTGGGGAAATCCGTGCCTACTCAGGCATTGAAGTCGCTAAGGATGATGAGCTTTTCTGATTGCGGGGTTGATGAAACCAATTTGTGGAGGTCCTCTTAGAACTTCTCCTTGGCATCATTTGGGTTGGTCAGGGTGGGGACGTATACGCTGATCACGGTGGCTTGTTTCTTTGCAGGCAGTGGGAGTTTCAGCACCATGTGCCCGTCGTTTACTTCCCTGGGGAGACTGGACAATTTCTTGACCAAGTTATTCCTGATGGCGAAGTCCACTTCAATTTGCGTCTGTTTTTTTTTTTTTTTTTTTGGCTCTACCGCTCCAAAAAAATGTGTAGCCTGCTCCAATCTCATTTAGTTGTCTTTACTCTCCAAGGCGAGTTTTACTAAGAGCAACAGTGTAGACATTGTATCGAGCCAGGGAGAACTAGGTCTGTTCTTCATTCTGGTCTATCCACTTGAGCTATGTCCATCAGAGTGCGCACATTCCATGCACAGAAGGTGAGAGGAGACACCTTGATTTTCTTATTTTTCTTGTAGTTGCAACCGCTGGTATGGGATACCCACCAGGCGTGGAAGGCTGTCCTGGCTTTTCTAGTCCCCTCCTCAGACTACGGAGGTGAGCTGTGCAATCCATAAGAGGACTGCTCAGTCGCTCAGGGGACTGCTGAAAGCCACTGCCACCTCATTCAAGTGGAAGACCCTATCACTTTGTGCATTTGTACATCCCACACGCATTTGTAGATTTTGAAACGCCTTCTAACGCTGACGTGCACACAAATCCACAAATAAGTGAACTCCATCCACCATCTACTTAAGCCAATCAGATAACAGCCACATTGGTTGCAGCGAGAACGTGCTACGATTGTTCAGCACAATCACGATTTGGCTTTACACTCGGGGCGGAAGCAGATTCATTTGCGCCCATGAAAGAAGCTGTATTCTACAGGAGCTGCTCATATGTGTCATTAAAGGGTTGGTTCATTAATTACACTCTCACGTTAAAATAGTCAATATGACTTCTGTGGTTCAACCTTAATGTTATGAAACATCGAGAATACTTTTGTGCGCCAAAACAAAAATAACGACTTCATTCTTATAGTCACGATAATCATGTAGTGAAAAATCTGATATCATGAAAGCCCTATAGTGCACAATATGCTGTCTTAGCAAATCGCATTACATTACTGACGTTCTTGACAATGTACTTCGTAAAAGTGGGGTTTTAGCACTTACTAGCATAAAGAACAAATATAGACACATAGACAGAGTCAAACTTTTCGATACAAAAACGCTTTGTGTAAGTTCTTGTTTTTAATGTTGATAATATATTATATGGGAAAGAATGCATTTTTTTTTTTTTTTTTTTTTTCCTGAATATCCACACGATTGCAAATCTGACATTGATTTTATACAACAGCTCAACAAACAAAAAGGTAATATTAAGTGATGTATATTTTACAGCAAAATAATAGCTTCAATGAAAGCCACAGCAGAACTGTTGTTTGTGTCCAAGCAGCACAGCAGTGTTTTGTTAATAAGTGAATCTTTTGCTTTAAAAATCGGGAGAGTGAATGATTCAATGACCTATTCATAAATACAGCCACTTGCTTTAATGAATGACTCTCTGACTCATTAAGACAGTGACTTGCCACCACCTACTGGAGGTTTTAGTTAAAAATTTAAAAGCATCACTTCTAGGATTCGACCGATAATTTTACCGATATTTTTCCTGTTAAGCATCTTTACGTAATCGGGTATCTGTTTTGTTAGATCAGATTCACTGATAAATGGCCCCAGCTTGTGGCTGTTTTGAGAATTGTATGCAAGACTTCCATTAAAGCACTGTCTGAGGGGAGATGAGTCAACAAAGGTAAAATAACTTGGCATTAACAGCCATTAATGCACAAAAGAGGTATGTTACGTGCTTAATATGTAGTTTTAACTTGCCCTTAAAAGAGCCGAACTCACTGAGTCACATAATCCATCAAGTCATGTCCCAATAAAGACATAATTTTACATGAATTAAACAGCCATGAATTAATGCATGGTTAAATAAAATCGCTGAATTTAATTCTCTCTCTGTTGTCTACGCTCATCATTAGTCTCATAAAGTCGCATTCATAGTCCTGTTCACTCACCAGGTTTATTCATTACTTTATTTCAAATCCAAAAGTTAACTTGTTAATGGGTCATTCTGTGTCAAATAAACCAAATTTCGGAAACTTCCCTGGAAGAAGAACTGGTTGTTTCAATAAGTACTGTACAGTGTTCCCTTTATGCTTTACTTTAAAAACTGTCTATAAAGAGTAATATTTTATGTATTTGAGGTCTGAGATGTGGGAACGGTGAAGAGAGAGAGGGCAAACAGTTTAGCAGTATTGCCGTCTAATCAGCCAATATTGTCTTAAAAAGCCTGCATAGCACTTCATCTTTTATAACATGAGATTTTGACCAAATGTTAATTTTGGTAAAATGTTGCAACAATGTTAATTTTTTTTTTTTTAAATTCATGTAGAGCATGCCCCCGCCCCACGCAATGTTCTCACCTTTTTCTCCCTTACCTGTTTGCATCCCTGTTTTAGATTCTGGGTCTTAACAAACTTTCCTTTTGGTATCTTCATTTTAAATGCCCTCGATGGTTTAGTCCAGAGATATGGAGATCTTAATGCGGCTCCATGAGTAAATTGGTAAATTGTACACATTTTCAGTGGTGAAAAACCAAATGTTGGGTCACTGTGCATACAGCTGATACTTTTTTTCTTTTAAACTAGAAATGTATCTTGTGTTTTTTCTATCAACTCAATTGTATAGAGAACACCTGTCTGAGTGCCATAAATATTCCTTTTGCAAAGTTTGCATGCCTGTAACTTTAAAAGTATTCTAGATTCTCATTCTTACTAAACTTTCCTTTTGAAATCTTTATTTCAAGGCCCTATATAGTTCAGTCCAATAGATATGGGGATCTCAAAGCAGCTCCATGTTCAAATTGTTGCATTTTACCCATTTTCAGTGTGGTTATCCATTTTCAACGTGGTTTACTTTGCACACAGCTGATACTACTTGCATGTAAAGAGGAATGTCTGAAGAATAAATAATGTTTAAACTAGAAATGTATGTTTCCCTCTATCAAAATAATTGCATAAAACATAACTCTTGAGTACCAAAAATCCACTGAAAATAGTTGAGGCACATTAACTTGCTCTCAATAATGTATTTATAAGAATCTAAATTTGAATCAGTTTTAAGAATATTTTGAAGATGGGATTTTGTTCATTTTAACAGCTTCTGAAGCTGTATCGACACTACACGTTACTGCATTGACATCCCTATATCTATGAGATTGAATCATATAGGGCCTTAAAAATGAAGATTCCAAAAGAAAAGTTTCATAATAACAATCTAAAATTACATTAAGATATCTTTAACACTTCTTGAATTAAAGACATGTCAGCTTTGGAAAAATGTTTGGTTTTGGCACTCAGAGAGGTGTGTTGTATTCAATTGTTTTGATAGAGGGTAAAAAGATACATTTCTAGTTAGTGTTATTTGTTCTTCAGATGTTCTACTTTAAACACAATACCTATCAGCTGTTTAAAAAGTTATCTACATTTGGTTCTTGACCATTGAAAATGGGTGAAATTCAACAATTTGGACATGGAGTCACATTGGGATCCCAAATGGGACTGAACTATATATGGTCTTAAAAATGAAGATTCTGAAAGAAAAGTTTATTAACAGTGTGAATCTAGAAGGTTTTTACGATATCTTGAATACTTTTAGACTTACAGGCATGCAAACTTTGGGAAATGAATATTTATGGCACTCAGACAGGTATGTTCTATGCAGTTGTGCTGATAGCAATATCTGAAGAACAAATAATGTTGAAACTAGGAATGTATCTTGTGTATTTCTTTTTAAAAGAGAAAATTATCAGCTGTATGCCAAGTGACCCACATTTGGTTTTTGAAAATGTGCACAATTTACTCATGGAGTACATGGAGTACATATGATTAAGATCTTCATATCTCTGGGATTGAACCATCGAGGGCATTTAAATAGATACCAAAAGGAAAGTTTAAGAACCAGAATCTACACAAGAAGTGCTTTATTGCTATTTGTGAACTGTCACCGTTGGCATATAATGAAACAAAGATTGCTAAAGTCAACAGATTTTACTAATAGACCTACCAATCTCTGTGTAAAAATGAAGTAATGATGCTGCCATCTTTCTAAAGTCATTTTTTCACCCCTCTAAATTGGCTTAATCTCAGGAGGAAATTGTCATTTTGTCCCCCCTCTACAAAATAGTGGATTACTCCGTAAATAAACATGTGACATTTAATATTTTGGCTTTCATCTCCATTTATGTTTGTCTTTCTACAGAAAAAATATTAACAAAATCAAAATTTTGAGCCGGGAACCTCTGGTTGAATTGACACTGAATGACCCTACTAAAAATGTTTTTTTTTTTTTTTTTTTTTCAGCATTGTGGTTCTTTTTGTACAAAGTGCAGTTATACAATCATTCATAGACACATTCACGTTAACATACTATTTAAACAATGTATTCAATTAATTACTTCTAGATTTATATATTAAGTTGCTCAAGCAAGTGGCAAAACATTTAATCAGCCTATACTTGTTAAAATCACAAACATTCAAAGTAAGATTTAAAATTGACAAAAAAACATCATGCATTTTCTTTTGCATTTAAACCTTTAAACAAGAACTCCTGCAAGTCATAAAGAACTTTGTTTTTCAAATCCACAAAGAGACGAGTGTCCATTGTTATCTAAATGAGAGGTATACATAACTTCTCTCATGGAGATAACCTTTTATCTCCATGAGAAGTTCTGTATAAACGTATAAATAAAAACAGCACGCTGTCAGCAGATATTTTATAATCTATACTGATAAAAACATAATTTTGATAACATGCCAGATGTGATGACAATTTTCAGCTGAGATTTAGAGCCAAATTATGGGGTAAAAATGACTTTAGAAAGATGGCAGCATCATTATTTTATTTTTACACCGATATTGGTAGGACTAAAATCTGTTTATTTTAGCAATGTTTGTTGCATTATATGCCAATGGTGACAGTTCAAAAATGGGGAAAAAGCACATACATTTGCAAGAAAAAGTATGTGAACCACTTGCAGAATCTGTGAAAATGTGCAAAATTTTAACACAATAAGAGAGATCATACAAAATGCATGTTATTTTTTTTATTTAGTACTGTCCTGAGTAAGATATTTTACATAAAAGATGTTTGCATATAATCCATAAGACAAAAAAAAAAAAAAAATAGCTGAATTTATTAATGTCCCAGATCAAAAGTTTGTGAACCACTGATTCTTAATACTGTGTGTCATTACCTGGATCTATGACTTTTTTTTTTTTTTTTTTGGTGATGGTTGTTCATGAGTCCCTTGTTTATTCTGAGCAGTTAAACTGAGCTCTGTTCTTCAGAAAAAGTCTCCAGGTCCCAAAAATTCTTCAGTTTTCCACCATCTTTTGCATATTTGAACCCTTTACAACAGTGACTGAATGATTTTGAGATCCATCTTTTCACATGGAGGACAACTGAGGGACTCAAACACAACTTTTAAAAAAGGTTCAAACATTCACTTATGCTTCAGAAGGAAACACGGTGCATTAAGAGTCGGGGGGTGAAAACTATTGAACAGGATGAAGAGGTCCACATTTTTCTTATTTTGCTTGAATATCATTTTTCTTCATTTAGTACTGCCCTTCGGAAGCAACAGAAAATACTTGCATGTTTCCCGGAAGACAAATTAATCAATTTACCTTGATCTTCAAATTTCAAATGTTTTCACCCCCCATCTATTAATGCATCATGTTTTTTTCTGGAGCATCAGTGAATGTTTGAACCTTTTTTAAAAGTTGTGTTTGAGTCCCTCGGTTGTCCTCATTGTGAAAAGACTGATCTCAAAATCATTCAGTCACTGCTGTAAAGGGTTTAAATATGCAAAAGTGCTGGAAAGCTGAAGAATCTGCAGGACCTGGAGATTTTTTTTTTCTGAACAACAGAGCTCAGTTTAACTGATCAGGACAAACAAGGGACTCATGAACAACCATCACAAAACAAAAAAACAGTCGTAGATCATCCAGGTAACCACACACAGTATTAAGAATCAATGGTTCACATACTTATGAATGGGGTTATTTTAATAAATTCAGGTTTTTTTTTTTTGTTTTTTTTGTCTTGTGGATTATATTTAAACATCTTTTATGTAAAATATCTTACTCAGGACAGTACTAAATAAAAAATGCATTTTGTATTTGTATCTCCCTTATTTTGTTAAAATTATTAACATTTTCACAGATTCTGCAAGTGGTTCACATACTTTTTCTTGCAACTGTATATGGCCTTTAAATTGAAGATACCAAAAGAAAAGTTTGATAAGAACCACAATCTAAAAGGATATTAAGATTACTTTACTTGCATGCATGCAAGCGCAGAACACACATGCTAGTTGATAGTCGGCTTTAGTCCTTTTGGTGTGATCAAGTGCAGCTTTGTGGCCGATACGCAGCCAATGAGAGGTGACAACACAGTTGCCGCTAGTTTTTTGACGTCGTTTTGGTGTGTTCCGGGCTTAAAGAGAACAGGTTGAGGGGGTGACGAGAAGATGCTGTATAGCAAATCATTTAATAATGTCACTGATTAAACCCACTGCCTATCACTCAATAAAACTATTAAAAGTTTTGTATTTTGTTTGGTTTAACATTACCTTTGCAGGTATGACTCTATTTGTTGGCTTATGAATTAGCGGAACTTGCACACAGCCACTACAAAAATGTTCAAGCTTTTAGCTATTTGTTTTTGGTTGTCGTGTGTTGAAATAAATAGATGATAAACTGTTTTAACATCTGTCAGCTGAAAAACCCACAATCCCTCCCCTCCATGGGAAAATGAATATTTACTATGACAACAATAAAACTTCAGTTATATTTTTAAACGTTTCCAACAAAGAAATGGATCGACTTACTTGAGCTTGAGCTCATTTTTATTGGACATTTCTACCGTGTGTCTGCTGAAGCAGCAGTGCGCAACCAGCATGTGACACTGTTTGCATGGTAACCAGATACATTTTGAATGGATTTCTGCAAAACTACAGCGAAAACATTAAATTATCATGTATTGCAATAAAATGGCTTCACTTCCCTGCAAACGATGCCATGAAAAATGTGAATATTTAAAGGCAAAAACAAAACAAAAGGTGCAGGTATCTTATTAATTTTAGTATCAGAAGCAGAGGGAGATCCTTTTAAGATGGAGGTGCATCTCAGCATGCAACGTGGCATGACGTAGCTTCACATTCTCTCTATATTCATCTAAATGCCACTCCCATCAGTGTGGGCTGTGTTGGTATGTACGTATAAGGGGTGTATGATTTATCATGATTTTTAGATTGTTTTTAATGATTAAAAAATATCTCCATAATCTGCTTTTGAAGAGAGATCTTTAGTGGTTCAACGGATCACAAAACCCATGATTCGGATCACACCAGGGTTCCTGGTTCCAAATATGGAAAAATATTTGTGTTTCCAGACCATTGGCTCTATTCAGTTTTCTAATTTATCATACCTGCAAACAAGTCACTTTACAGCGAAATTAGCTCTTTTGAATCAAAATACATAATTTATGTGAATCGTGTAGATCCAAAGAGGTTTTTTTTTGGGGTGTGTGTATGTCACAGGATTCTCACAAGAATCGAAAATGGGCTACTTTCCCATAGACTGGAGTGAGTCGCGATCTGTCTTGGCGCTCTGTGGCGTGACAGATCGCTGTAGCCATCTCTTCCGCTTTACTAGTTACAACACAAAATAAACATGATTAAACATCCGAAGGTATGTTGAAAGATACAATACAACTTACAGAAATCCATATCATGTCACATGCAATCGATCAATCAGTGTTTCAACCACAAAAAGGCATCAATAAGACCTTGCTTGTAAAAATGTCACATTTAGCCTACCCCAGAAAAGCCGTTCAATGTCCAAAAACTAATTGGTCAGCTACAAAAATGAACTTCGAGAGGAGCATTTTGCTAAATATATGCACTATAGGCTATTGCATATTCATTGTATTTGTACTTAACGTGCTTCAATATTGAATGTATAAATGTATAAATTGTCATTAAAAATTTATAAAAACTTAATGTAAAAACTTAATGTAATTTAGCCTATATGTAAGTAGCTTACAAATTAATTTTAACCTTTAATAATATAATGATGTACCAGCTGTGGTTCCCTATGTAGTTTACAGCATTAGTTGAGAGAGATTTATTTATTTATTTATTTATTTATTTATTTTTTTCTTCCTTTGGAGAAATATGCCATGTACTGTACCTGATAGGCCCAAATTAATCAATATTGAATCAAAAAAAATTTTTTTCCCATTTATTTTCTTGTCAGAGTGCACCAGAATGCTTACTTTACATGTTAAAATCACAAAAATCTTCACTTGGGGGAGGACCCCCCCCCCCCCCCCCGGACCCCTCTACATTTAGTTCCTACACATCACCTTTTACACCTCTTGACTTTGCAGATGTTTATAAAGTTATGAATTTCTAAACTATTAGGGGAAACTGTGAAACTGCGCTTGTGTAGGCTACTCGTGCTCGTAGGCTACTCTATGAAATGCTTTGATAACAACAACAACAACAACAACAAATACCGACAACAGAGCAAACACGGAGCAGAATGGATAAATCAGAGAAGAATGTCTATGAAGTAAATGTATCGAATTATTAGAATGTTAAACAAATTAAATATTTACGCCTATGTAGCAAGTGGTATGGTCGGAAAGGGAAACAAACGAAGTCACGACGCCACCCTGTTAAACGGAATATATTAGTAATTGTAGATTAATCCCCAACAAAAGTCACACAGGTATGTGGTTTTAAGAAGAGAAGGGCCTAGACATCAATACTAAATACCAAATTTTATTTCAACAATCAAACACTAATTTAAAAATCACTAAAAGACCCAGACTACAAACATGAAGCAAAGAAAACATAGAAAAGGAGGCAGAGGCTTACCAATGGTAGAAAATCGTTTGGAAGGAAGTCTGGAAAAGTATGGAATTTTGAAATGGAAAATGTGTAGGAACACTGAGTCATGGATCAGATTGTTTTTCTAAACAGCCAAAAAAACGTTAAAAAAAAAAAAAAAAATTAGAGAAGACCAATATAATTTGCTTTTCATTTATTACAAGAACATTTACTGTACAACAAGGAACTTGTGGCTTTAACAAAAATTAAATAACCTATGAAACCTATGGCTTCTTTTGTGGAGGAGATGCCTCTGGCTCTGTGTCTGCTCCAGTGGACGTTAGCTCTGTGGCTTGACACTGCAGGAAAAAATGACTGATTAATTTAACTATTTTCATATTTCAAAATCAATAACATTTGCCAATATTATTCAAAATTAAAATGGATGATTCGCATAACAATAGCATAGACTGCAGTATTATTATAAGTAATGCACTCTATTATTATTATTATTATTATTATTATTATTATTATTATTATTATTATTATTACCTCTTCAGCAGCCACAATCTCAGTGGTGAGATCACTATGTCCTCTCGTGTAGGGCAGGTTCTAGGTAAGTCAGGGACTTGAACCTTGGATCAAGTGCAGTAGATCTATGAAGATCATCTTGTATATCTGGGGGGTTGGTGTATCTGGAGTTCAGTTCCTCTCTAATGGCAGCCTTGACATCTCTAGTAATGGTGCTGTCTGCCTCATTTGCAGCCATGGATTGTAGAATCCTGGTTTTCAGAGTTAGGATCATGGACACAGATGGTGCATTTTCAGTGCTTAAGAGGGTTGTGACTGTTTTGAGAGGTTTGAGTACCTGGAGGACCTCTTCTGCCACTTTCACATCTACTCTACTCTGCTACTGCTTCTATCAGTACCTGCGCTAGATTTGTGCTTGTGTGACTTTCATACAGTGGGGCATGTCTGTAGCACCGGACTTCGCATCTCCCGAGTGTGCTGTGATGTAGTGAGCAGTCACAGTCACGTAGCTTTCCGTAGCCCTTGATGTCCACCCATCTGTGGTGATCGCAATAGAGGATGCATTAGATAGGTCCGCAAAAATTTTGTTTTTTCCTGTTCGTGAAGTTCTGGTACGATCTTCGTCCTGAAGTGGGAGTGTGAGGGCATTGCGCAGCATGGTTCAAGCACTTTCAACATTTTTAAATCCTACGTTTTCCACAACGGAGTATGGCCTCATGTCTGTAACCGCTTTAGCCCGTTCTGATTCTGCTGCAAAGGGCTGTTTAAATGCAGCAGTGAGAAGCTGCTGCTGCTGCTATTGTTGTTTTGCATTCTGTCATTTTCACACCAGGGTGATGTCGCTTCAGATGCGTAGCCATGCTCGATGTATTGCCATTTTCATACGGCTTTCTCATGTCACAATGCCTACATACCGTAACAGTTTTGTCCACCACCCTTTTTCCATCATCATTATATTTTACGGCGAAGCCAAAATGCTCCCATACATGCAATTTGAATGATGCGGAAGGCTTTTTAAGTTCTTCTGCTCCACTTGCCATTGTTGACTGATCAACATGCCCCGTTCACGTGAACACATGACTGCTTTGTCTGTATAGTTTCACTGCAACTCAGCATCAAGTTTTAAGAAATTAAAATACAACTTTACAAGCAAGTAAAACTGTATTTTTATGTACTACACAGCGACTTGCAAAATAATCTTAAAAACCAACATGGAAAAAAAAATGGATCGTGATTCTGCCTGAAAGGAGAGAAGGGGAAAAAAAAAAAAAAAAAAAAAAAACATGATATTTTTGCCATATCGCCCACCCCTATGTACGCATACCACTGGTCACATATTTCAAACTTCTTGTACCCCTTAGGCAAAGAATGGGGAAAAACCTTGCCATAAGTATATTGGATAAGATAATTGCAGTAAAAGTTTTGATGATGGTTATAATCAAGGTAGGGACAATTGCAGTGACTTGCAGGAGTCATACATTAGGCACACAGGTGTATATTTGAGTCCGTTATTTGTAATGCGCTAACAAACTGTATTTGCGCTCTCATACATAGTAGTGAGTGTTTGTGTCTGCTTGCACAATACAATCTGACAGAGAAATTGTTCAGTTCAATTCACATTTATTTGTATAGCGCTTTTCACGATTACAAATGCAGCAGCTTTACAGAAAATGCATGTTTCTACATTACAATTTAGAGTAATCTGTTATCAGAGGTGAATGTGTATTCATTTAGGCAGAAACAATGAGTGATGCGTGATAATTCAGAGTTCTTGTCATCTGAAGTCCTCGCAGGGGTTAGCGTCATCTCTTCAGAGGTGTTGGGGCATCTGAAGTCTTCATAAGAGGCTGGATCCAAACTGGAGCGGCCATAATCTAATCTCTGGGCATCCCGAGGTAGAAAGAGAAAAGAAAATAGAAAAAAATGACTGTAGCTGCTGTTCATAATTTTTTTTTTTTTTTTTTTTTTTTTTTTAAGCAAAAGATAATAGTGCATTTCATCTAACTGTAGTATAAGGTTATGAGATGCGTTATGTGAATGCTTGGCTAAAGAGATGCCTTTAATCTAGATTTAAACTGGGAGACTGTGTCTAAAGGAAGCTGAACCATTTCAGTAGCAATACTTTAATCGATACAGAACATTAATAGGTAACCAGTGTATAGATAAAATTGGTGTTATAAAATTGGTGTGATCATATTTTCTTGATCTGATAAGAACTCTGTAATTTTCCAATTCATTTAGATCTAGGTCTGGTTTCTTAATGAGAGGCTTAAATGCCAGCTTGAAGGGTCTTGGGACAAGACCTAGAGATAGAGGAATTAATAATATTGAGAAGAAGCTACTGCTAACAACTCTTGTTGTTGGTTTAGATGTAATAAGTTTTAGTTCATCCTGTCCTATTGTGGTAAAGCACTGCAATTGTTCTCGATTAAGACTGGATCATTAAACGCTGGGAAAACTTTTACTTTTACAATTGTTTTTCTGATGCTTTCTATTTTCTCAGTGAAGAAATTCACAAAGTCACTACTAAACTGTGATGGAATATTCAGTTCAGGTGACAAATGTTTATTTATTAATCTAGCCACTGTACTAAATAACATTTTTGCATTGTTTTGGTTTTTATTTTCTATGGTTTGCAGAGATGCTAGCTGCTTTTAGAAGCTTTTTATAGCATGGCATACTGTCTTTCCATGTAAAAGAGAGAGATTGCCTGAGCGCATGCAATTACCTGCATCTATCCTTCTTTAGGTCAAGTCATAAGCCACTTTTCCACTGTCGGGCCAAACCGTTCTCTTTACTTAACCGTTCCATTCCATGCCGAATCAGCCCAGCCGGTACGGATATGGTTTCATTTTCCACTGTGGAGCGAATAATGGCCGCTCTTTGGAATGTAATACAAATGCGTCAAATGTTGCCTTGGTAACGCAGTTTACAGACGATATGAGATGTAAATGGGCAATTCCACGCAAAGGTCGTCTTTACCATGGAAAAAAAAAGAACAAAACAAAACCCTTTTCAAATCGTCCATTTAGGTCTGTATTATACTGTATTAATGTGCTCTAACAGAAATTAAGAAAATTGCCTTGTTTAATCACAATATATGAGGTAAGCAACAATGCTTAAATTAAATTTTCAACCAACCATATTTCATGCTTTCAAAAAAGGGATCAAAGACCCCCCCCTTTTTAAACTTAACAGTAAGCATTGTGTAGAAAGATGGAGGCATGCCTGAGAAATACTCATTTTGTCATAACAGCAATGCCTGTTGAATTTATAAGGGCTGGAATAAAGAGGTCAGGACGCTTCAGTTCTCGGTCACGTCCGTAACGTTTTAAAGATTAAGTTTGTCATATAACAATTATAAATGCAAATAACTTGAAACTTTATATGCAAAGCTAAATTGTTTATGCTTATTAGGATCAACAGTTCATTTCACTACGTTGCTCTGAACAACCATAATAAGCGTTACGGACGTGACCGTTACGAACGCTTCATATTAAATCCTATGACTTTGCTTCTTTATATTGCTGTGATCTGTTTGGCTTACCGTATATCAGAACATATCCAATAGTCGCAATACTCTTTGTGCTTTGTTAGTTTTAATATGAAAAAGGTTCAACTTTCAAATTCAGTCGATTTTATAACAAAATTTAAACAATAGATGTCGCTCTTTAATAGCCTATGGCGCGTGACAGATTAGCTACTGCAGCGCCTCAGTGTAAGCGGCAGATCAAGCGCACGTGAACCGATCTTCTCTTCCTCTTGCCAGTTACAGAACGAAATATGAACATCAAAAGGTAGGCCTATATGATACAGTACAACTTATAGAAGATCATTGTGTCTCATAGGACACTTCCCTCGGGATGTCGCGTTTTTACCTGTTGGTTAAAAAAATGAATAGCCTATTGATCATAATCCGTGCGATCAAGCTGACAAAATAAAAATAAGATTGCAATCATTTTGGCTTGAAATAAAGTTTGGTCATTTTGACTCAAGACTCCGCTTTAAACTGTGAAAACTAGCCGAAATCCGTGTGATCATTTAGACACAAAACATAAAACTGACATGATTGCGATTGACAATAGTGTACGTCAATAGGTTCACCTGACTGTGGGGAAAACATGCGATTTTAAACTGCTTTATGATAAACATTAATATTTGTCAATGTACTTTAGCAAGCAGTTCTGTAAGAAGGAAAATCATGGTCTCTAAATTGATTCTTGAACAACGCACACGCTTTGTCAACATGAGAAATAGGTCTAATCCATAACCTTTTGCAATACAGAGTATAAAGTTTAGTAAAAAGTTGATAAATTGTGCAGTCTTACCATACTGGTATCACAGATTTCAATAATTGGTGGTTTAGATGCCTGCTTGAGGTCTCTGTAAAAGTTTTAAAGCAGTTTTAAAGCGGTCTTCTGTGCCGCTTTCAGACCGGTCACATCCGTAACGGAAAACGTACTCGGTTACTAACGTAACCTCGGTTCCCTGAGATACGGAACGAGTACTGCGTATGGGGAAAGGTCTCCTTTTTCCCCGTTACTGAAGCCTTTTTCAATAACGCAGTGTAACTGCATCGTCATTGGTTCACTCATAGAAAGTTGTTGAACCAATGACGGCGTGGCATAGCTGCGCGGCCTATGGCGACAAAGCGCGCGAAGAAGCCCGCCAAAAGAGGCGGGGCTTATGGCTATATAAGCAGGCATTTCGCCATAGGATTTCAGGTCATACGACTGAAGCGACGACACTGAAGCCGCAGCCTCGTGGCACGGCATGTAACGCATTACTCGTTCCGTATCTCAGGGAACCGAGGTTATGTTAGTAACCGAGTACGTTCCCTTTCAATACTTGTACTGCGTATGGGGAACAAATTCAACCGCGCCGTGCCACGGCAGGGAAAGACTGAACTTGTCTTGTCCGCTGGTTCCCTCACGGTGTCCAAGTGAGAGGGCCGGAGCCGTCGAACCCATGTTACACTTGCAAGAGGGGAGCTAACTCCCGGGGTGGCATGAGGCGGAGCTCGATAGAGGCTGCTGTATCATACCGAGAGGACCCGAGCTTGTAAGGTCGGGGATATCCAAGTTATAAAATCTGACAAAAGTGGACGGTGAGGACCAGCCGGCTGCCTCACAGATGTCTTTAATAGAAACTCCACTGGACCATGCCCAAGAGGAAGCCATTCCTCTAGTGGAGTGGGCTCTAACTCCTATGGGGCAGTTGAGGCCCATAGAGGAGTAGCAAAGAGCAATAGCGTCGACTATCCAACGCGAAAGACGTTGCTTTGAGACCGAAGACCCTTTGGTGCGGCCGCCAAAGCAGATAAAGAGCTGATCAGATTGCCGGAAAGGCTGTGATCGCTCAACATAGGTCCTCAATGCCCTGACAGGGCAGAGTAATTCCAGCTCTCGCTCATCCGACGAGGGAGGAAGCGCTGAGAGGGAAATGACCTGTGCTCTGAATGGAGTCGAGAGCACCTTAGGAACGTAGCCATGCCTAGGTTTCAGAACAACTTTGGAGTCGTTGGGCCTGAACTCAAGGCATGCATGGCTCACAGAGAGGGCCTGCAAGTTGCTGACTCGTTTGACCGATGCTAGCGCAAGCAGCAGAGCGGTTTTGAGTGTCAGGGGCCTGAGGTCAGCTGAACGCAGTGGCTCAAAGGGGGGCCCTTTGAGAGCTCTGAGGACCAAAGAGAGGTCCCAGGTGGGAACAGTGAGAGGATGAGGTGGATTCAATCGCCTAGAACCTTTCAAGAAACGCGCCACAAGGCAGTTTCGTCCCACTGACTGGCCAGCGATAGGAGCGTGAAACGCTGCGATGGCTGCTACGTAAACCTTGATCGTTGAAGGGGTGCGACCCATATCTAAACGCTCCTGGAGGAACGACAGTATCGGTGATACGTCACACTCCACAGGGTCTATGCTGCGTGCAGAGCACCAGTCAACAAAGACCGACCATTTCTGGGCGTAGAGGCGTCTCGTGGACGGGGCTCTCGCCTGAGAGATGGTATTTAGCACGTCCCCTGGGAGGTTTGGAGGCTCCCATCGAGGGACCAGAGGTGCAGAGCCCAGAGTTCTGGCTGGGGATGCAGCTTTGAGGACCAGATTTGGCTCCTCCAGAGCGGGGCCACTGGGAGGACTCTGTGCTTGTCTTCCCTGACTCGTCTGATGACCTGAGGGATCAGAGCGATAGGGGGAAAAGCATAAAGGAGGGTGCAGGGCCAGTCGTGGGCCAGAGCATCTTCCTCCTTGGAGAAATAAATTGGGCAGTGAGAGTTGTCTTCTGAGGCGAAGAGGTCTATCTCTGCCCTCCCGAAGAACTCCCAGATCGTGAGAACCGTCTGGGGGTGGAGCAAAGATGCGCCCCAACCCGTGTTGGACGCATCTGTCGAGAGCACCGTCGTTCTGGACACCGCCTGTAGGGGTGCTCCAAGACTGAACCATACAGGGTTTGTCCAGGGTTTCAGAGCTGTCAAACAGGCCTGATTGACCCTGAGACGCAGGCGGCCGTGCCGCCAGGCGTGAGGAGGGACCAGAAACTTCAACCAGTATTGCAGAGGCCGCATCTGGAGAAGGCCGAGTTGCAGAACCGGGAAGGTGGAAGCCATCAGCCCTAGCATCCTCTGGAAGAACTTCAGAGGGAGGTAGGCTCTGTTCCTGTCTGAAGCCGCGAGCTGCTGAATGGCCAGGGCGCGCTCTGGCGAGACTACCGCCGTCATACGGACTGAGTCGAAAACTGCACCCAGGAACGTGATATGTTGGCTGGGAAGCAGCGCGCTCTTGGCAAAGTTGACCCTGAGTCCTAGGCACTCCAAGTGGCTGAGGTGCACGTATCTGTGGAGTTCTAGCTCGGCTCGCGACTGGGCCAGAATGAGCCAGTCGTCGAGATAATTCAGAACACGGATTCCCATCTGTCTCAGTGGGGAAAGCGCCATGTTCATGCACTTGGTAAAAGTGCGAGGAGCTAGGGACAGCCCGAAGGGAAGGACTGTATATTGGTAAGCCACGCCCTCTAATGCGAATCATCTCAAGAATCGTCTGTGACGGGGGGCTATCTGGATGTGAAAGTAAGCATCTTTCAGGTCCAGCGAGCAGAACCAGTCCCTGGGGCAAATCTGCGCGAGGATCTGCTTCAGCGTTAACATCTTGAACTTCCGTCTCATGAGGGAGAGGTTCAAGACTCTGAGATCTAAGATGGGTCTGAGACCGCCATCTTTCTTGGGAACCAGGAAATAACAACTGTAGAACCCCGACACGCTCTCTGAGGGGGAGACTGTTTCTATAGCTCCTTTCCTCAGTAGAGTCATGACTTCGGCTCGGAGGACATGAGCGCCGTCCGTGTTTACTGAAGTCTGAAGCACCCTGCTGAAGCGCGGGGGCCTTCGGGCGAACTGAAGCGAGTAGCCCCGACTTATGGTTCCCAGGACCCAAATTGACACCCCGGGGATGGCTTGCCAGGCCTCGGCCCGCGTGACAAGGGGTTGTATGTCATCGGATGACGGACCGCCGGTCGGGGGCCCGTACACCGGAAAGAGTGGAAGAGGAAGTTTGCTCCTCCTTTTGAGGAGGTAAAAAATGTATAGTGTTCGCCATGAGAACGGCGTTTTGCATGGACGCAACATTTGTGGGCCCAGTTAGCGCAACACTGAACATATCTCCCACGCCCGGAACTAAACGGGGCGGAGGGGAGACTGAACGAAGGAGCTTTTGGGGTGGTCCGGCCTCGGCGAGACTTAGCCCCATCCTCTTCCTTCCTGGCAGATCAGGAAGACTGAGGAGGCATCGGGTCCAGCGAAATCTTAGGCTGAGGTCCTTGACGTCGCGGGAAGGAGGAGCGCTTTTCGGGGCGTGGGCGCTGGCGCTGTTCCTTGGGAAGTGCTGCCTGAGAGGTAGAGGGGGCAGTCTTGCTCTGCTGATCCGGCGCAGGCCTGGGGCGGCTGGAAGCAGAAGCGGAGCTGGAGCGCTTGGGCAGGAAATGTCGCATGGCTTGGGACGACTTCTGTGCTGCGGTGACGCGTTCCGTGAAGCCCTCTACCGCTGGGACCAGGCTGGCCATGGATTGTCCAATGGCCTGGGCTGTGGCCTTTGTGGCACGCAGGGCTAAGTCAGAGGCGCTGCGGAGGTCACGAAAGGCAGGTGCATCAATGCCGGACTCGTCCAGAGAGCGGAGGAGCTTCGCTTGGGACACCTGGAAGATCGCCATGGTGTGCAGCGCTGAGGCAGCCTGGCCTGCGGACGCGTAGGCTCTGCCAGCCAGGGCAGAGGTGGTCCTGCAGGGCTTGGATGGAAGGGCCTTCTTCGTCTTCCAGCCCACAGCCGCGGGGGGACAGAAGTGAGCCGCCACTGCTTCATCCAGGGGCGGTAGGTGCTCGTAGCCCTTCTCTTCAGAGCCGTCCACAGTGGTGAGAGCTGAATGGTGCGTAGTGCGTAGACGGGCAGAAGAGGGAGCGCGCCACAACTTCGTCAGCTCATCGTGTATCTCTGGGAAAAACGGGGCAGGGCGGAGCGTTGGCGAGGGGCCTGGCGACGACCCGGCAGGAACCACTCATCAAGTGGTTCCATGCCCGGCTCGCAGTCAGTGGGCCCCGTGCCCGGCTCGCAGTCAGTGGGCCCCGTGCCCGGCTCGCAGTCAGTGGGCCCCGTGCCCGGCTCGCAGTCAGTGGGCCCCGTGCCCGGCTCGCAGTCCAGCGAGGGTAGGTGGGCGGGGTCCTCTGAGTCACCGGCCCATCTCTCTGTTTAAGAGGCCGCGAGAGACATGTAGTCGTCGAGCTGGTCTTCGTCTGATCCGCCAAATGAGACGAGGTCGCTCGCATCTGCAGAGGGACGCAGCTCAGGGCGTGAGAACAGGACGGGGGGTTGCTCTCTAGTGGGAGAGGGCGAGGCACGCGGGGGCTGAGCTGGCGTGAGCTCGCACAACTCCGGGCGCTGATCCGCTCTGCCCCGCTGTCTCTGCCCCGCTGTCTCTGCCCCGCTGTCTCTGTCTCTGCCCCGCTGTCTCTGTCTCTGCCCCGCTGTCTCTGTCTCTGCCCCGCTGTCTCTGTCTCTGCCCCGCTGTCTCTGTCTCTGCCCCGCTGTCTCTGTCTCTGCCCCGCTGTCTCTGTCTCTGCCCCGCTGTCTCTGCCCCGCTGTCTCTGCCCCGCTGTCGCTGTCTCTGCCCCGCTGTCGCTGTCTCTGCCCCGCTGTCGCTGTCGCTGTCTCTGCCCCGCTGTCTCTGTCTCTCTCTTCCCCGCTGTCTCTGTCTCTTCCCCGCTGTCTCTGTCTCTTCCCCTCTCTCTGTCTCTTCTCCTCTGTCTCTTCCCCTCTGTCTCTGTCTCTTCCCCTCTGTCTCTTCCCCTCTGTCTCTTCCCCGCTGTCTCTTCCCCGCTGTCTCTTCCCCGCTGTCTCTTCCTAGCCGGCTCGCGGGAGGAAGAAGACGGGAGGGCGCGAAGAAAGTGATCCACGAGCGCAGAGAGGCTAGACTCATGCTCTCGCAGTGAGAGCATGAGGTCCCGGTGAGTGCGGCCTCTGCGTGGGACTTGCCCAGGCAGCCGACGCACTCACCGTGCCCGTCGTCATCATGCAGAGGGGCTCTGCATGTGCTACAAGAGTGGCGCAGCATTTGCAGCAACGCCGCCGCCGTGAAAATGGGAAAAAGCTCTTTTAGAGTGGCGATAAACCGCAGGAAAAAGCTCTAATAGTCGCGCCAGATGGCGGCAGAAGACACGCTGAGAGGCGGCCGGAAGCGGGCGGCTCGAGAGCGGCGCTCGAGGCGGCGGTCTGCGAGGGCGCCGGCGCTGTCTTCGTCCGGCGAGCTCAGCTCAGTCCGCTGCGGGAGCCTCTTCGACGGCGGCGAGAGCTTCTTCAGAGCGGCGAAGGCTTCAGCTCGGAGATCAGCAAAGAGATGCGTTGTCGTCGCTGAAGGAGAGAGAACTGAAATCCTATGGCGAAATGCCTGCTTATATAGCCGTAAGCCCCGCCTCTTTTGGCGGGCTTCTTCGCGTGCTTTGTCACCATAGGCCGTGCAGCTATGCCGCGCCGTCATTGGTTCAACAACTTTCTATAAGTGAACCAATGACGATGCAGTTACACTGCGTTATTGAAAAAGGTTTCAGTAACGGGGAAAAAGGAGACCTTTCCCCATACGCTGTACGAGTGAAGTATCGAAAGGGAACTGTCACATCCGTAACATTGTTTTTTCCTCATTTATGCGAACACGAAAAATGAAATAAAATTATTATTTTATGCTCTGAGGAGAGCCAACCCTTCTTCATTCGGTGGGCAGTATTACTTTTGGTTCGCACAGTGTAATTCACAGAATTCTTAAATATGTTGTCACCCAAAACTTAGTGACTTTTTTTGTCACGTCCGTAACGCTGTATATTTCCCTCATCTAAAATATAAAACAATTGTATAGACTGACATTTTTCTAATGTCTGGACTCCTTTAGTAAGGGATTATGAATATATAAATAGACGGTTTAATATGTTGCTATTAAATGCATTCTTTGAGCGTTTATATTTCAAGTTTTGACTCCAAATGTCACGTCCATAACGCTGGAATTGCCCAAATAGTGACCGTATTATGGATAATAATCAGATATTTCTTTAAACTTATTCATTTGTGTTTACGTTGCTTGGATAGCACGCTTAGCCAGCTACAGAGAAATTGGTAGTGACAAGTGACAAATTCTGAGTGGCGACGTCACTACGTGTGCTGAGAATATCGGGACCGAGAACGGTTTGTAATCATGCCATGCTGTGCTGTACCAGGCACAAGTGGAAATACAACTGGAACCATTCTTTACCATTCTTGGTACCATTCAGTGGCTGCTGACCACATTGTAACACTTATTTATACAGCTAAAAAAAATACATTTAAAAAAAATAATAAATGGCGATAATATCGCATATAGCGATATTGAGCCACTTAAAATCACCACAAGGGAAATTCCTTCACCCTTTTAGCTCTAGTTTGTTTAGTAATTCTGGGTCTTCTTTTTGAGTATGTCATTTTCGGCTTGTGGGGTTGCTGGTTAAGGTGTTAAACCCATTGAAATGCTTAAATGTGGACATGTCTGCATTTGTGTGTCACTGTCACCATTACCATCTGTAGGATTACCTACGGTGCACGGACTGTGGCCTTGTGCCTACAGCCAAATTGCAGCCGTGCTGATATAGAGCCATATTGCACTCTTGCTTGTGTGATATAGGCAATATGTCGTTGAACAAAGGACATTGTTCCATTTACCATAATGCTAGAATCAAGATTACCTTTTTTTTCAGACAGTAACATTGTCATGTTCATTCTAACTATGGTTTTGTTGTATAATCTATTGAAAAGTTAATGTAAATCTCTGTCCAGGTTGTCATTTATGGGGATATACCAAAGAAGGAGAATGTGGTTTATCTGTCAAACCATCAATCCACAGGTAAGTCTCACTGTTTTGCAGTCAATACATGCTCTTATCTATAAACGTTACAAAATATTTGATGCATACCATGGCAAAACCATAGTTTTTTTTTTTTTTATATGTACCATGTTAGTAAGTACTATGGTACCACAGTGTATATCTGCGTATCATTGTATCTGACACATCACTGTACCATTTGTAAGAGTTATGTTCTCCATTGTAGCTGATTGGATTATTGCTGACATGTTAGCCATTCGACAAAATGCACTTGGACACGTACGATATGTCCTGAAAGATGGTCTGAAGTGGCTTCCTTTGTATGGATGGTATTTCTCACAGGTAGTGTAAACACCTAATTCAAGAAATTAGTCCCTTTATTCATAAGACAAGCAAAAATTTTTTGTAAATATTGCAAAAATCCATTCTTATATAAATTAGGATTGAATTGAATGATTTTATAAACAATTTACTCAGAAATTCATTCTGCTTGTGTTTTATAAATAAGACTGTGTATGTTTCTGGCTATATAATTTTGATGTCATTTACAGCATGGAGGTGTGTATGTGAAGAGAAGTGCCAATTTTGATGAGAAAGCCATGAAAAAGAAACTATCATCTCAAAGCGAACTGGGCACGCCTGTGAGTATATATCCATAGCACTCACTGAATGAAAATCCAGAAACTTGCTTGGTCTAAAAAAAAAAATAAAAAAAAAAATGCAGGAGGAAGAATTTAAAAGGCTATGTTGTTATTTAGGGATGTTTTTAGGCATAACACAGAGCAGAGTTAATGATTTCCACGCAGTGTTGCTGCTTGCCATATATAGAATTCATTTGATATGCTTTTACATGTCTGTCTCTATTATATTAAGTTATTTAATGGTTTATTCAAAATTTTAGGAATTCAGTGTCTTGGCATATTGTTGACCAAGTTTGGTGAGAATTGCATGAAAACAATTGGAGTATTATTTAAAAATTCAGTCTGCAATATTCAAAACATCCAAAATGGCGAAATCCTGTTGGGCAGAGCTAATGACTGAAATTTAGGCTATGCTATGTTCAGACTGTCACTTCAAATCCATTTCTTGTGCATATCCAATTGAAATCTGATCAGATATAGCAAGTGTGAATGCCAAAAAATGACATGAAATGCGATTTTTACAAATCTGTTTCAAGCAACATTCATATGTGGTTTGAAATACTATTTAAATTGTATTTCTGGAAATCTGTTTCAGTTTGGCTACATTCAGACTGTCAGTCCAAATCCGATTATTTTATTTATTTATTTTTCTTTTTTGGTGCATATCCGATTGAAATCCGTTCAGATTTAGCAAGTGTGAACGGCAAAAACTATCTTGAAACAAATCTGTTTCAAGCTACATTTAAAAATATGGTTTGAAATCCTATTTAAATCGCATATCTGGAAATCTGTTTCAGTCTGACTGCTCTGATTGGATTTCGCGTGGTATGTGACTTTCTCACGCCACGTGAGGAAAAACTGGCAGAGACAGCAACACAGAATAAAGCCACACATACCAGCCTCCTACGTTTCCAAACGGAAACACAAATAATCGAATTTGGACTGACAGTGTGAACGTAGTCTTAGAAAGTTGTCTGGCTTATGGTTCATTTCGGTAAAATTTAAATTTTACTGTTTGAACTTCTAATCTTAAACGAACCTATTCAAATCGAAAACAGATACTCCCTGATTATGTAATCCGTATGAAAGTTGCATTTCTCTCCTCCACTGTCCTGCGGAGATGAGAGCTTCGTCAACTTCGCAGCCGTCACAGACTCAGAAATCACTAGTATATTGTTACTAGTCTAAGTTATTAAAACATTTTTTTTTGTTTAGCGGCAATTAGTTTGAGCGTGGATAGTACGTCCATATTAAATGCTCATTTATGGTTTAGTATTTAATTTAGCCTAATATTGTGCAATTAGTCCATTAATGACTTAAATGAACGACTACTAACCGACTAGAAAAATATTTAGTAGGGATGCACCGATCCGCCTTTTTCACTTCCTATACCGATTCCGATACCTGGGATTCAGTATCTACCGATCCGATATTCAAGTAATAATAAAAAAAAAAGTGCTAAATTACCTAATAAACTGTATGCCTCACTGTGTGGAAGAAACTGGGATCATTTTTTTGTGCAAGGCATCAGGCTTGACTTAAACATTACTTTCCTAACTTTGTAAAACAAAATAACAAACCCGATCTGAGTATCGGATCGGTGCATCCCTAATATTTAGTCGAGGCAGCCCTAATTATTATGGTATGGGGCCCATTTTGGTAGCCTCGTTCCTCGGGGTGTGTGTGTGTGTGTGTGTGTGTGCGCGCGCGCGCTTGTCTACCTTTCTAACAGGGGACCATGGTGTCGTTACACATTCACCAACAGGGGACCACCGAGCAAAGAGGGGACATTTTTCAGGTCCCCTGTTGGTCATGCTTTAAATCATGTTAAATCAAGTAAAAAAAAATGCTCTGGTGAGTTTTTCATTTTTGGCCAAGTGGGGACCAACAGGGGTGTGTGTGTGTTTAAGCCTATACTCAGCAGCACCCCTGTAGGCTGGAGCAGGAACTGTAATGGCCCATTAACACACGTCGTTCACACTCGTCTATTGTTTAAATGGCTTGCTGTCCTAGAAAAGGCTCTGAGACTGCGAGCTGCTGTTCAACAGGCTGCTTACTTAAGGAACCTTTTATTTTATTTTTTTATACTATTAGGCCAATTATAGAATTTTTTTTGAATTATCTTAATTATTTCACTGTAATGCTAATACATTCCAAGATAATTACCATATAAATTAATAAATAAATTAAACACACACATATATATATATATATATATATATATATATATATATACCCAAAAAATCCCAAATTCAGTATCTCAGAAAATTAGAATATTGTGAAAAGGTTCAATATTGAAGACACCTGGTGCCACACTCTAATCAGCTAATTAACTCAAAACACCTGCAAAGGCCTTTAAATGGTCTCTCAGTCTAGTTCTGTAGGCTACACAATCATGGGGAAGACTGCTGACTTGACAGTTGTCCAAAAGACGACCATTGACACCTTGCACAAGGAGGGCAAGACACAAAAGGTCACTGCAAAAGAGGCTGGCTGTTCACAGAGCTCTGTGTCCAAGCACATTAATAGAGAGACGAAGGGAAGGAAAAGATGTGGTAGAACAAAAATGTACAAGCAATAGGGATAACCGCACCCTGGAGAGGATTGTGAAACAAAACCCATTTAAAAATGTGGGGGAGATTCACAAAGAGTGGACTGCAGCTAGAGTCAGTGCTTCAAGAGCCACTACACACAGATGTATGCAAGACATGGGTTTCAGCTGTCGCATTCCTTGTGTCAAGCCACTCTTGAACAACAGACAGCGTCAGAAGCGTCTCGCCTGGGCTAAAGACAAAAAGGACTGGACTGCTGCTGAGTGGTCCAAAGTTGTTCTCTGATGAAAGTAAATTTTGGGTCCCAGGGTCTGGAGGAAGAGAGGAGAGGCACACAATCCACGTTGCTTGAGGTCCAGTGTTCAAGTTTCCACAGTCAGTGATGGTTTGGGGTGCCATGTCATCTGCTGGTGTTGGTCCACTGTGTTTTCCGAGGTCCAAGGTCAACGCAGCCGTATACCAGGAAGTTTTAGAGCACTTCATGCTTCCTGCTGCTGACCAACTTTATGGAGATGCAGATTTCATTTTCCAACAGGACTTGGCACCTGCACACAGTGCCAAAGCTACCAGTACCTGGTTTAAGGACCATGGTATCCCTGTTCTTAATTGGCCAGCAAACTCGCCTGACCTTAACCCCACAGAAAATCTATGGGGTATTGTGAAGAGGAAGATGCAATATGCCAGACCCAACAATGCAGAAGAGCTGAAGGCCACTATCAGAGCAACCTGGGCTCTTATAACACCTGAGCAGTGCCACAGACTGATCGACTCCATGCCACGCCGCATTGCTGCAGTAATTCAGGCAAAAGGAGCCCCAACTAAGTATTAAGTGCTGTACATGCTCATACTTTTCATGTTCATACTTTTCAGTTGGCCAAGATTTCTAAAAATCCTTTCTTTGTATTGGTCTTAAGTAATATTCTAATTTGAGATACTGAATTTGGGATTTTCCTTAGTTGTCAGTTATAATCATCAAAATTAAAAAAAAAAAAAAAAAACATTTGAAATATATCAGTCTGTGTGTAATGAATGAATATAATATACAAGTTTCACTTTTTGAATGGAATTAGTGAAATAAATCAACATTTTGATGATATTCTAATTATATGACCAGCACCTGTATTCCAAATCTAAAAATAAAATAAAATACTATCAAAACAATTAGATGTAGCTGAACACCTACACAGGTATTCATCTTTCAGTTTCACTACCATCGATCCACAAGGGGAAACTTGGGAGGAAAAATTGTACTGTAATGCAAACATGGACCATGTAACAAATTGCAGTGAATTCTGAACAGCAGAAAACTGCAAAAAAAAAAAAAAATTGTATAATGCCTGTCGATAGTGTTTTTAAGTCTGTGTTTTATGAGTGACAAAGTGTGTTTGTTGGGTGAAACCTTTGCTATTGTTCTGGAAGAATGACTTGACTTGAGAAATGAATTATGTGTTTTGGTAGTTTTAGTGTATTTTGAATATGAAATTAACTGTAATTAATTTACATTTCAATACAGGAAGGCTTCAAAAAGGCCAGTTTATCACAGGTGAGGTACAGACAAACAAGCTCACTAACTACCAATACTGTTACCAATGTCTAAGAATCTGTGGAACTTCTCAAATAAACAAGATTCTGGGATTTACCCAAATTAAATTAAAACAAGAATGACACTGTTTACTGTTAATAATTCACTGCAGTTTGTTACATGACAACTTTTTGTCATATAACATACAATTCATTTCTCACTTAGACACAAACATCACCAATCTATATAGGCCAATTTACACATGCTTACATACTCTTTACAAAATTGTTCAATTTAAGTTCAAGACCTAACACAACACAAAAATGATTAAGACTAAATTTTGCTAAATTTCTACAGTAACACTATATTGAAATATATTCTGAATCTAAAAAAAATCAAATACAGTCAAAATAATTAGATGTAAGCTGAACACCTACATAAGTGTTAGTCCTTGTTTCATCGCTATCTATATAAAAGGGAACATTTAGGAATAATTTTGTACAGTAATTTTAACATGGATTATGTAACATAAACTACTGTGAATTATAAACAGTAGATAATGTCATTTTTGTTTTGTAAAGAAGTTTTACAAAAAACATCTTGTAATGCTCTGTTTTGTTGTTGTTTTGTTTTATGAGTGACAAAGTGTGTTTGTTGGGGGGAACCTAGTCTTGTGAAGAATGACATGATTTGAGACATGAATTAAGTGTTTTTGGTAGTTTTAGTGCATTTCGAATGTGAAATTAACTGCTGTGAAGCTGAAAGTTGGTTAGGTCATTTTTCAAAGCTCTTCACTCAGTTCTCCTAAATATTGAGAAATGCGTCCTAGCGGTGGTAAAAAAAAATATATATTTTAATTTAATTTGGGTAAATCCCAGCATCTTCTCTAGTTTATTTGAGAAGGCCCACAGATTCTTAGACATTGGTAACAGTATTGGTAGTTAGTAAGCTCTTTTGGCCTGTACCTCACCTGTGATAAACTGGCCTCTGAAGCTTCCCAGCATTGAAATGTAAACTGCCAGCGGGGGTTGTGCAGCAAGCTCAATTCTAAATACACATGAAATTATCTATGTTACAATATCAAGGATAATAATGAGTTATGGCCAAATCATTCAGTCTTTAGATCACAGTTTTAAATTATATCTTAAACAAAAAGAGTTTGTTCAACTCATTAAGTTTTTAGTAAATGTGACTTTCTCACTTCATATTATCATTCTCTGTCTTTAGTCACTCAGGATGATGGTGTGAACGATCCTATAAAGGCAGTGATACTTTGGCCATCTACATGTGTTTGTATAAATGTGTTTAACACTAATTTTGAATGATAAATAAGCCCCCATTTACAGCTGCTATTACAGGTTTTTATTTTTTTATTGATTTATTTATTTTTACAATCACTAGGACACATTTCAAAATTAACTTTTTCAAAATTATTCACATGGTTATTATTCAGACTGAAATTTGCAACATTTCTACGGTAGTATCATATTGAAATATATTCCAAATCTAAAAAATGAAATACTATCAAAGCAATTAGATGTAGCTGAACACCTACATAAGTGTTAGTCTTTAATTTGCATCATCTATACAAAAGGGGAAACTTAGAAATAATTTTGTACACTAATGTAAACATGAACAATGTAACAAACTGCAGTGAATTCTGAACAGCAAAAAAACAGCAGAAAATATTATATAATGCTGCCTGTTGTTAGTGTTTTTTGTTTTGTTTTATGAGTGACAGTTTGTTTGTTTGTTGGGAGAAACTTTTGCTAGTGTTCAGCAAGAATGACATGATTTGAGACATGACTGAAGTGTTTTGGTGGTTTTAGTGCATTCTGAATGTGAAATTAACTGCTGTGAAGCTGAAAGTTGGTTTGGAGAACTGAGTGAAGAGTTTTGAAAAAGTGACAAATATTGAAAAATGTGTCCTAGCAATTGTTAAAAAAAACTATGTGTCACAGACACTTATCTATTCTAATTTAATTCTAATATAATCTTCTAATCTTGTCAGTTAATGGATAATGATTGGGTAACAAGCATCACCTGTCAGTCAGGGGGAAAAAATGCAAAATGAACATCCATACTTCATATATTTCAATTGAGTCAACATAAAATTGAGATCTGACCTACAAAATCTTTACAGTGTGTTTGTGATGGTAAGAAATGGCAAAGCAACCAAACAGGTGTTGCACTTTACTATCTAACAGGGGACTCTGACAGTCATTTTGTTTAACAGAATCACTAATCACTATTCACTATATAAAGTGGTGACCTGCAATTGTTACCTTAAAGAGCTATTTCTGCTTGATTTAAAACATAACTTAGTTTTGTTGATATAAATTTATGTAGGTTGGTTCAGTGATGTTAAATAATTTTTGAATTGAACAAAATAAGTTAATTTAGATGTTACCATTTCTATTTATCATTCCATGCCCATTTCCACAAAAGTTAGTGTAAATGATAGAGTTAAGCAGCAGCAGCATGTGCATGTTGTAGTGATTTCACTACACAAAAGGACACTGGTCCCCTGTTAGATGGTAAACACCTGTTTGGTTGCCTTTATGTTTAGCAATATTTCATATCTCTGAATATAATAGCAATGTTCATAACAACACTAATACACCGGTTCTTGTCATAAAAATATGCAGTATGTGATATGATATTGTTCTAATCAATTTAAATTATATTTAAATATTTAAAAACTGAAAATTATATAACCAATATATATACACGCATTCTATTTCTTTCCCAACTGATAATTTTCACTTAAGACATATCCATCTGTGTTCACATTAATACTTGCCAAGACCAGCATTTTGAAATAACTGTGTATTCGAGTACAATGAGCCACGAAAGAGAACTGAATCCAGGATTGCACAATGTCTAAGAGGCTGCTCTTTGTGCGTGTGCTTCAGGTGTGTGTCTGACAATGTGTGTTACCAAAATGCGTTGTTTTCCACAGCTTATTGTGCTTAATAACTCTTTTTAATGTCAAGCAAGTCACACTTAAGTAACAGTCTCCTACCCAATCTATTCTCTGCTATATGTCAACCTTTAACTTTTTGCATTGTTTTGAAGTAAAATATTAAAATCATTCAGATATCACATGCCATTGCAATATGCATATCGTGATATGTACATTTGCGGTATTTCAATATATTCTGCAGCTCTAAATTTTCAATGCAGCAAGTCAACATAAAAAATTGAGATTTGGGGTCAGATTTACGAAGAGTTTGCAACAGCACAAACCCACTTTCAGGATTTTCTAAAGACGGTGAAAACTTATCTCTTTTGTAGGAGTTTACCTTTTAGATGCAAAAGTCTTAAACCAGACACTAATTTGCGCTTCTCTTGGTAGATTGTGTTGGTCGTTATGGAAGTGATCCAGCTGCATCAGTGTGTTCTTTAATTTGTGCTTTGTCAGTAGATCACGCGCTGAACTTTCCACTACCATCAGCGCTTTTATGGTTTTGCGCTCTCACACTAATTTGCCTTGTTTAGTAAATCTGGCCCTAGATCTCCAAAGTATTTACAGTGTGTTGGTGATGGTAAGAAATGGCAAAGCAACTAAAACAGGTGTCATACTTTACCATCTTACAGGGGACCAAAGGCATTTTGTTTAACAAAATCACTATTCACTGTATAAAATGGTGACCTGCAATTGTTACCTTAAAGAGCTATTTCTGTTTGATTTAACCCATAAAACTTTAATTTGGTAAAAATTAATGCATTTAGGTTGGTTCAGTAAAGTTTAATTATTGACTTGAACAAAATTAATTTGTCATTACAATAACAGGTTACCACAATAAGTTACCATTTTTTCATCATTCTATGCCCATTTCCACACAAGTTAAATGGTAAAGTTAAACAGCAGCAAAATGTGCATGTTATAGTGATTTCATTACACAAAAGAATGGTGGTCCCCTGTTAGATGGTAAAGTGTGACACTCAGTTTTATGTTGATTGTTGCATTGAAAATCTTTAATTGGTTCAGCTAAAGTGCCAGTGTTAAAAGACATTCAGTTCACACGATTTAATTTAGATAACTGACAATTTTGCAGCAATGCAGCAAGTCAACATAAAATTGAGTTTACAGTGTGTTTCTGATGGTAAGAAATGGCAAAGAAACCAAACAGATTTCATTATTTCCCATCTAACAGGGGACCAAAAGCATTTTGTTTAATTGAATCAATATTCACTGTATAAAGTGGTGTTACCTCAAAGAGCTATTTCTGCTTGATTTAACCCATAAAACTTAGTTTTGTTGTTCTAAATTAATGTATTTAGGTTGGTTCAGTAAGGTTTAATAATTGACTTGAACAAAATTAGCTAATTCGCCATTACAATAACAGGTTACCATAATAGGTTACCTTTTTTTTTTTTTTTTTTTTAATCACCATTCCATGCCCATTTTCACACAAGTTAAAGTGTACATTGTAAAGTTAAGCAGCAGCAAAATGTGCATGTTATAGTGATTTCATTACACATAAGGACACTGGTCCCCTGTTAGATGGTAAAGTGTGACACCTGTTTGGTTGCCTTTATATTTAGCAATATTTCATATTCTGATTATCTCTGAATGTAATAGCAATGTTCATAATAAAACTAAAACACCAGTTCTTGCCATAAAAAATACACTGTAAAAAGATTTTAAAGGAAACTTAGTTTTATGTTGATTCTTATATTGAAAATCTTCAGCTAAAGTGTCAGTGTTAAAAGACATTTAGTTCACATAATTTAATTGAGATAACTGATAATTTTGCAGCAAGTCAAAATTTTGAGATCTTATCTCCAAAATATTTACAGTGTGTTTGTGATGGTAAGAAATGGCAAAGCAACCAAACAGATGTAGCAATTTACCATCAAACAGTCTTTCCTTGATGAAAATGATATTTGTGAAGTATTTCAGTCAGGTTTTAAGAAGCATCATAGCACAGAAACGGCATTATTAAAGGTTTTTAAAGTTATTTTTTGGCCTTCATATTCTCATCTCACGACATGAAACGTGCTGGCATCTCTGGAAATGCCTTAAATTGGTTTAATCCTATTTGTTAAATAGAAGTTTCTCTGTTGGTATGGGTGAGTGTACATCAGACTCATCAGCTTTATTGTGTGGTATTCTTCAAGGGTCTGTGTTAGCACCGCATCTCTTTTCTCTTTATATGCTACCATTAGGTACCAGTTCTGCACAAATACAGTGTGTCCTTTCACTGCTACGCAGATGATACACAATTGTATGTACCAAGTAAAATGATTCCACTGCCATGGAAAGATTGTTGGCTTGTCTAAATGATGTCAAGGCATGGATGTCTTTAAATTTTTTTTGAGCCTAAATGAATCGAAAACAGAATTGATTATCTTTGGTCCTTCTGAACTTGATAACGCAGTTCAAATTAAGCTGGCTCCCCTGAGCCCTTTTAGGAAACATCGGTAACAAGCAGATAAATGAAATTGTCAAATTGAGGATGATCTCTAAGATTAAGCTGTTTTTATCCCAGAAAGATTTAGAAAAAGTTATTCATGCGTTTATCATCTCAAGATTAGATTACTGCAATTTGCTATATTATGGTGCTCAAAATAAAGTCTTAGACTGCAGATGGTCCAAAATGCTCACAGGCACTTGTAAATTAGATCATATTACCCCGGTGTTAAAATCATTGCATTGGCTGCCTGTTTCTTTTAGGATTAATTTTAAAATTTTATTATTTGTATTTAAATCTCTACATAGCTTAGCTCCATCTTATATTGCTGATTTAATTCAGGAACAAAAGCCAATAAGATCCCTACGATCTCAATCACAGAAACTTCTTTTTGTTCCCCGGTCTAAGATGAAATCCAGAGGGGACAGCGCATTTGCGGTCGCTGCCCCTAAATTATGGAACAGCCTGCCGTTATATATTAGGGACATACCGATGCTCAGTCAGTTTAAAAGCCACTTGAAAACATTTTTTTTTTTATGATAGTGTTCGATCATAGATAAGTGTGGAGGTTGCTAGTATCATATATGCCTCTTCTGATCCTAGTTAAGATGTATTTTGACTGTCTTTTTAAGGTTTCTTTTTAAATTACTTACATAATTATATGGATGTGTTCCTTTTTTAAAAATTGTCTTCTCATTGTGTTACTGTTTGTACAGCACTATGGTCAACGTTGTTGTTTCATTCAGTGCTTTATAAATAAATTTGAATTTGAATTAATATTAACGTAGATGCCATTCTTCTTACAAGTACATCAGGTATTATAGGAATAATAGAATAATTGATAATGTGTTGTGTATATGCCAGGTTAAAATAGATGTTTTCAGTCTAGATTTAAACTGACAGTGTGTCAGATTCCTGAACAAGGCTAGGAAGACTGTTCCAGAGTTTGGGTGCAAAATAGAAAGGATCTACCACATGCAGTTGATTTTGATATTCTGAGTATTATCAGCTGGCCAAAATTTTGAGATTGCAACAGATGTGAAGGACAATAATGCATTAAGAACTTTAAGAAGAATTAAGAAGGTACTGAGGAGCTAAATCATTTAGTGCTTTGTAAATAAATAATTAGCAAGATTTTAAAATGTATAGATATTTAATAAGGGAGCCAATGCGGTGTTGACAGAACTGAGCTAATATGGTCATACTTCCTGGTTCTAGTAAGAACTCTAGCTGCTGCATTTTGGACCAGCTGGAGTTTTAAGCATGCAGGCAAACCACCCATTAGAGCATTACAATAATCTAGCCTTTGAGGTCATAAACGCATGAACTAACATTTTTGCGTTTGTCATTAACAGCATATATCGTATATTAGATATATTTGTAAGATAAAAACCGTAAAAATGCGGTTTTACAGATGCTAGAAATGTGGCTTTCAACTGAAAGATTCGTATCTAACTCGTGACGAAGACTTGACAGAGCAGCCATCAAGTGTTAGACAATATTCTAGGTTATTACTTGCGGAGGTACTTTGTACAATAATTAAAATCTCTTTTTTCAGAATTTAGTAGGAAATTACTAGTCGCCCAACTTATCAACTATGCATTCCGTTAATTTTGTTTTGTCAGGGCGCGAAGAAATATAGTTTAACGGTGAAAACTAGATAAAACATTATCTACATGTATGTTAATCACCAACAATTAAGACTTTGTCTGCAGCTAGTTCTAATTCCAATAGAAAATCAGAAAATTCTTTAATCTCTTTAATTCTTTAAAGTCTGTTTGGTGCCCTGGTGGCCTGTATACAGTAGCTAAATGTCAAACAGGATTTATCACTTAAACTAGATAACGTCATATAAAGCAAAGCACCATCACTTCAAAATAATTATACTTGAAACTTGACCTCTGAGTAATACGGTAACGAAATTTGTTTCAAAGTCAGAGTACTACTTATTCCTTCTTAAAGAGGCTGTTTGATTTGGTTTAGCCATAAATGTTAATGATAAGATAAGGCTCATGTTTATAACGGTAATCTTGGGGGTTAGACTCATTTAAAATAATGTAATCATCTGGTTTTAGCCTGGTTTCTGTCAAACACAGCACATCTAGGTTATGATCTGTGATCATATCATTTACAAAAAGTGTTTTTGTAGATATTGATCAAACCAAGCTTTATTACTTGTTCATTTGTACTATATCTATTTTTTTTTTATTTGTTAAACATCAATGAAATTGTTACCCTTCAATGGGTTTGGGAGTCTCTATGTTTTGGGATTTATCCTACTTTTGTGATGTGAGACAGCTAGCAGATGGTTGGTTTAGCCAATCTGTCTGCTTCCTGACCTGGGCCCCAGTTAAGTTTCAATTTTAAGACTATGTTCCATATTACTAAAGAGAAGAAAGGCACCACCCCAGGAGGGATAAAGACCATCTCTTTTCAACAGGTCAGGTCTGCCCCAAAAACTTTTCCAATTGTCTATGAACCCTAAATTATTCTGCAGACACCACTTAGACAGCCAGCCATTGGGTGATAACAGTCTGCTACGTATCTCGTCACCCTGGGCGAACAGGGAGGGGTTATTACGTGAAGAAGGTTTTTGGTCCAAAAATAAGAATCTCTTTTTTTTTTTTTTTTTCTGAATTTAGTAGTAGGAAATTACTGTTCATCCAATCTTTTTGTGTGTGTGTGATTGATTATGACAGAGCATATTACAATGTCTGACATCATAATTGTTGACATCATAAATGTTATTTTTTTGTTATCTCCAACTGTTGAAGTCGGATATCATTAGTGCCAACGTTAATAACAATCATAGAGTATTTATGATTGGCATTAGCCAGCGCTTTTAAATTTGCTTTGATGTTAGGCACTCTAGTTCCAGGCAAACACGACTATGGTGGCTGTTAGGGGTGTATCGATACATCATTACATCAAGATATTTCTATATAAAAAAGCGACTATGTATCTTTGATGTAAAAGATATGATTCGTGATATAGAGTTAGTTTTATCCAAGGCTCAGTTTACTCTATAAGGTGTAATTCACACAAAAAAATCATGTACTCACCCTTATGTCATTTCAAACCTATAAGATTTTCATTCAACTCCCAAACACAAATTAAGATCTATTTTATGAAACCAGAGAGATTTCTGTCCCATCATTTAAAGTCCATTCCTCTAAAACTTAAAAGATCCAAAAAAAAAATTTGTCTTTAAAGGCATTGTAAAAATAATCAAGTGGTCTAATCAAATCCAAGTCTTCTGAAGAGACACAATGGCTTTATATGATGAACAGATTTACAACGATGCCCATACTGTAGTAAGCACAGATGTTTAAATGCTTGTGTGATATGCAAAAACAACATGAGTGAGTAAATGCAGAATTTAAATTTTTGGATGAACTAACCATTTACAGTTTGGGAATAGTCATTTTGACATGCTTTCTTGCAATTAGAACTGTGATTGATTGCATTGATCATCTAAAGCTGGAACGGCACTCCTCAAAGTGAAAGCGCAAACATAATTTAAATCACCATATCACATTTAGTTTTAATAGTATGATTATTCATTTTAGATGGTTCATATTAGATGGTTTATTCCTATATGTATAGTGCATTAATAGCTGGAGAGGCGGGACATAGCGAGCACCGGGAGAGTATGTGTGCGCGGCCTTTGTGTAAGACTCAACTAATGCCTGCATTGAAAGCGCGAGTACTGCTTGAGGGGGGAAAAATGAAAGTTTTTATGGAGTTTCAGTGACATTACTACATTAAACTACTGTATGTAATGTTGAATATAATGTATAATAATGCAATGGGGGTATATTTGTGAGTCCTGATAATAAAATACTAATATTATTTTAATAATAAAGTAATGAGAATTAAACAAAAAAAAAAAAACTCTTTATTTTGGCTTAAAATATTGCAATAGTATCATGAGTTCATGATCGTGACGTGTATTATTATGACCCTAGTGGCTGGTGTCTCTATTTTCACATTCCGTACAATAGAATCACCAATAACTAGGGCACTTTCAACAGGTTTCTCAGTGGGTTTGTCACTGAATGGGGATGCTGCAGGGGCTCTACGGCTGAAACCGAGCAATGTACGAGGCTCGCTAAGCTAGTTGCATCCAAAGCGATATCTAGAGCCTTTGCATTCTTACTATCCTTGATTAAAGTTTGGATGCATGTCTCTAATTCTGAAATCTCTGTCAGACTGACTATTTCCCTGCATTTATCACATGTGGACAGAGAAGACAACGCTAAACGTGACAGGCAGTGCGAATGACAATAACAGGAGAACATGTCATGACTAACCATGTTTGGTGACTGATTCCGACTTACCACAGTTGTTTGATGAGCCCATACGTGAGTGTACCAACTTTGCTGAAAATATCTCATTCTGTTCAAAAGTCATAGCCATTTTAGTAAATGTGGCCAGTAAATATAACAATGGTATTCTGACTCCAGAGAATCTTTCTGCAGTATTTTGGTTTCTGTAGGGCAAAAATTCTAGGACTAGTTTGCAAAGTAGGTTTAGCAAAAATCCAAAAAATTCCTGAAGTTATAAGCCAAAAATAGTCACTTTGTCATATCTTGTGACCAGTATGTGGAATTCTTCTGAAACTGCTGATGCTTCCTCAGGATATGGAGGCGATAATACACAAGTTTCATCTTAATACGACAAAGTATTGCAGAGATATAGCCTCATGTCCACTAGGGGTGCAACGGTTCTCTGTAAAAAAATCTATAGGCTAGTATGGTTTGTTGAAAATAGCAAGGTGTAAAACAGACAGACAGAGTTCGGATAATGTATGTTTCAGTTGATGAATACGCATTCCGGGTTCCCAAAAAGTTACAACAGCGATGATCAAAAAGCGTGGACAAAACTGTTACTCTTTGTAAACTTGGTTCACTGCAAGTGCCCTATGCTCGGATATGACCAGTCATTTACGCCGTCATCACCTGGGTGCTAATGGCGCACGAGCAGTTGAGACCTGAACAGCGCACATTGTTATCCGTTTAAACTAAACTCATTAAAGCCTTGCTAATTTAAACGTTCAAGAGCAAGACGCGAAAGAACTCGCGCGTGCGCTGTGAGAGGATTTGTGTGTGTGCGCTCATCCAAAGCACGCACGCCCTTATCTCAGACAGCACGCAAAAACCGAGTTCTCTTTCAAGACTTGCGTTTGAATAGACAGATTCACACAAAAATTGTCAACATGCTGTCTTGGCAAGTATCCTAAGAAACAGTCGGTTATGTCTTGAGTGAACGTATAACAGTCGAAAAAAGACAACGCATATGTAACAGTGCATTATGTCGTGCATTATGTCTTAGAGGGAAAGAAGCCTAATATTCCTGCTTTCTGTGTTTTTATTGTTAATCAAACAACAAATGACAAAGAAATCACTCACTGCTCTTGACTGAATAGCTTTTGTAACTAAATAATGATTAGTCTTTATTTATACAGTTAAAATAATATGCAGTGTTATTTTATATTTGATTATTTTATTCATTTTCTATTCCTGAAAACTACTGTTAAATACCTGAAAAACCGGAAAAGCACTGTTTATTTTATTTGAATCTTTGCTCTATTGTATTGATTTGTGCTGTTGCTTGTAGTTTGATGATTTGTTCTTATTTTCTTTATTTTTATTTGACAGTAGTCCTTTTTTCCCTGAACATAGCACATACCGAACCGTACCGAAACCGTGACCCTAAAACCGTGATATATACCGAACCGTGAGTAATTTAAACCGTTGCACCCCTAACGTCCACTGTGGCCTGCTCCCTGTCATATTTGTCAGAGCACTGTGCAAGAATGGTTAGGTCTAACAAAAATCCTTATCTTTTTGTCTTCATTGTCTAAAGATGATTTGTGCCAAATTTGGTGAAATCCTGACTAATGGCCTAGGACTAGTTCACAAAAGTAGGTTTTCAAAAAAGAAACGTTTTCCTGGCAGAAATGAAATCAGAGAAATACATTTTGTTGATATTGAGTCAATGACTACAATTATATAAACCATTTGAGTCTTGTTACATGGCGTTAAAGTAAGAACATTTTTGTATAAAAATAAAATATTGATCACTGTAGCACCACTATTTGGCCGATCAAGGCAAGCATTTGAGTAGTGAGCAGTCTGACCAAGTACTACCATCTGACCAAGTTTCACATCACTATGCCTTATGGTTTGGTCATGTTCCATTTTAAGGCAGACTAATAATAATAAATATAGCCGCAAGCAACTATCATTGGGGTCCCAGCATCAGTGGCCCTTGTGGATTAGCAATCAAATTCAAATGTATCTTATGATGTGGTTTTTACAGAAAAGTCCATATTTACTGAAATTTAGGGTTTGAAACAAGTTTGAGCAACACACAGGTGTCAAAAAGGGCAGCTGACTTTCAAAAGAAATCACTCCCTTTTACAGTTAGATTAAACAAGACGTCATAAGGCTTGTGATCATTATATACACTATATTGCCAAAAGTATTGGGACACCCCTCCAAATGATTGAATTCAGGTGTTCCAATCACTTCCTTTGCCACAGGTGTATAAAATCAAGCACCTAAGCATGCAGACTGCTTCTACAAACATTTGTGAAAGAAGGGGTCGCTCTCAGGAGCTCAGTGAATTCAAGCATGGTACCGTGATAGGTCGCCACCTGTGCGATAAGTCTAATAAAGCACGCCGTCACTGGACTTTAGAGCAGTGGAGACGTGCTCTCTGGAGTGATGAATCTGGCTTCTCTGTCTGGCAATCCGATGGATGAGTCTGGGTTTGCCGGTTGCCAGGAGAACGGTACTTGCCTGACTGCATTGTGCCAAGTGTAAAGTTTGGTGGAGGAGGGATTATGGTGTGGGGTTGTTTTTCAGGGGTTGGGCTTGGCCCCTTAGTTCCAGTAAAAGGAACTCTTAATGCTTCAGCATACCAAGACATTTTGGACAATTTCATGCTCCCAACTTTGTGGGAACAGTTTGGGGATGGCCCCTTCCTGTTCCAACATGACTGCGCACCAGTGCACAAAGCAAGGTCCATAAAGACATGGATGAGCGAGTTTGGTGTGGAGGAACTTGACTGGCCTGCACAGAGTCCTGACCTCAACCTGATAGAACACCTTTGGGATGAATTAGAGCAGAGACTGCGAGCCAGGCCTTCTCGCCAACGTCACTGCCTGACGTCACAAATGCGCTTCAAGAAGGATGGTCAAAAATTCCCATAAACACACTCCTAAACCTTGCGGAAAGCCTTCCCAGAAGAGTTGAAGCTGTTATAGCTGCAAAGGATGGGCCAACTCCATATTAAACCCTACGGATTAAGAATGGGATGTCATTTAAGTTCATGTGCACCTAAAGGCAGACGTCCCAAAACCTTTGGCAATATAGTGTATGTGGTGTGTGCATTTAGATACATTTTTAAAATTGATTTTGATTTTGTGACAGGACAATTTCAAATGAATGTGAGGATATCTTTTGCAACTCAACCTTATTTATCTGAAGTATTTATCTTAATGCTCCTTTCATTTTTATAATTTATTTTTTATAATGTGTAGCCTTCTAATCTTTTAAACTATTGGTGTGTTTGTGTAAACTATTTTAACTCTAATGTGAAATATTTTGTGAAACTAAAACCAAGTAACTGCTTTAAGTCATAATATTTTTGTAGAAATTATAACGCAGTATAATGTTGGAATGCAGAAATAATACACAGAACAAACTGTCATTTTACTTTAAGACAGCATGTTAAAAAAAGTAAAAGCGAATAATTCTTGGCTGTTGGTGCTCCTGAGCTGCTGTTAGGTTATATGCGAATGTACTGTCTGTATTTATGCTTGCAGTTTAAAACATGGTACACTATACATTATACACATTATAATAATAATAATAATAATAATAATAATAATCCTTACACTAAAAATACTAACAGAACAATAGGGTTTCAGCACTGCGCTTGTACCTAATAATAGTAAAAGTAAAATAATAGTAAAAATAAAATCTAAAAACAATAGGGCTTTAGCACTATTTTCATAAATACAGATTTTTTTAGGGATGTACTCTCTACAAATGAGCCATGATACAGGGGGAAAAAAAACAAAACATAAAGGGGTTAAATTCTAAAACATCAAGACACCTAGACAATAGACAAACACTCAAACAAACATATTTATGTGCACAAATACATATGAACCGTTGTTACTGTAAAGGGCAATCCACACTGCACTGACAGATGCCAACCAACAGCAACAGACACTGTCGGAGTGTGTTATACTCCAGTCCCTGTTGGTGTTGGTCAGAGCTTGTTTTCACTGATTGAACATGTTCAACCGATGTTTGTCGGGTTGTGAAATGTCTGAGAAGTGATGTACTGTAAAGGCCAATTCTCACCGCGCCGACAGATGCCGACAGACGGCAACAGACACTTCAACAGGTTTTGTCAGATCAGTGTGTTGGGGTCTGTTGGCGTCTGTGCAGGAAAAGCACACAAAAATAAATGGGTTAAACTTTAAAACATCAAGAATGTTAAATAGTTACACACAGAGACAGACAGTGAGACCAAAATGAGACTGTTTACCAGATATTTGGGCCAGAACACTCGAGCATAAAAAAAATACAACGGCTAATAAAAGAAAGTAGAGCTGTGGAGTATAATTGTTTTTGCAATGCTGTGAATGCATCGATGCATAAAAACAAAAGAGTCGATTTTAATAAAAATTAAAAAGACCTATCATTCATATTGATGCACTGTTTTATTGTCGACTAAAGCAACTAATGTGTATCATTGTTAGATCTGTGTATAAGGTCTTAATATAATAGGCTATACCTGCTGCCATCTGTGTCATTAATGTTAAAGGAACACTCCACTTTTTTTGAAAATAATCTCCGGGTCTGGCGGTACCACTTTTAACATAGCTTAGCATAGTTCATTGAATCTGATTAGACCGTTAGCATCTCGCTCAAAAATGACCAAAGAGTTTCAATATTTTTCCTATTTAAAACTTGACTCTTCTGTAGTTACATTGTGTACTAAGACCCGGAGATCGGCTGAATGGATTCGAAAACGGTAAAACTCAACTGTTTGACTCCTAGGTGAGTTGGAAAATGAGCCTGTTTTCAAAAAAAGTGGAGTGTTCCTTTAATCAAACAATAAAAGAAAAGGGAATCACTCACTGCTGACTGAACTTTTATAGCTTTAATAATAATCAGTTTTTTTGTAATGAATACACTAAAGATGATTATATGCAGTGATTTTTTTTTTTTTTTTTTTTTTTTTTTTTTTTTTTTTTCTCCCTCCCCCTTATTTGAATGCTTCTGTTAGATTTAAAATGGGGGGAAAAGTAAAACCTTAATTGCATTTGTTAATTGCGTTTTTCTTTTATTTTATTTTTTTTATTCCAAAGATAAAATAACAGCTATATTGTTAATAATATAATAATTAATAAAAGAATTGGAGGAAAAGCTCTTTTGTGATGCATCAAGATTTGTTTTATCGAATTGTTACCCTCTGAATTGTAATTGAAACATGAGGAAAGTGAAGTAATTATTTTTGAAAACACTTCTCAGCAACAAGAGCATATTTACAGCATGTGTGAAATAGTGCTTTCACGATACCAGATTTTTCACTGCACGATTGTGGCCAAAAGAAGTCACAATAATAATAATATCGTGATATCTAGAAATCTTGAAAAAATAAAAAATCAGTCAAATTCATCTTTACTTTGTTTGTTTCTTTCTTTCTTTCTTTCTTTCTTTTTTGAAGAATCCATTTCATACAAAAGGAACAATTACAGGCAACCATGAGGCAGAAATTTTATTTTATAGTATTCTCTACAGTGAGAAAAGTTACGTTGATTGGCATTGCATTATAAATATACATTATCATCCTTATGAAAATACCCAAGATGGTTTGAAGAACACAGATGAAACCACATACTGTCGCAATGGTGTGTTAATTCTCTTAATGTTTAATCAGTCAAAATGTCTCTATCTGCAGATAATTCAGCTACAGCTGCATGTCTTTGTCCATATTAGTAGTAATTTTTATTACTCTCTGAGTCTTCCGTGTGGACTTTCTACACGAGGGCACCCTCTGGTGTCAAGTATGAATGAAACAAATTACATGTGAGTTTCATAATGTTTACATCGCCTTATGTTGGGTAAAAATAGAGAAAAATACTGCTCTCAAAAGATGTTTGAAGTAAACATACAATAATCCATAAGTTTTTATCCTAATGAGCACACTTAGACTAAAAGGCCCGAGAGATTGTAAATATGATAAAACACAAAAAGGTGTCAGCAGTTAAAGGTAGGGTAGGCAATTTGTTTTATAAACACCTTTTGTTATACTGGTTGAAAAACATCCTGATAGCTGTCAATAATAGAAGTGGTCTAAATGTTATTACATGTACATATATTTTCTACAGAAGTCTCAGGACCAATAAATGTTTGTCCAATCATTGCATTCGGTCCGAATGCAGTGATGCGTTGTCCTACCTGCCGCACACCCAGCTCACGCATACATCACACGTCATCAGTGGGTTCCATAAGGCTATGCAGAGTTGTAGACAGACATTAGGCTTGTTCGAGATGCATCAGCGCTGTGCAGACCGATCAGCGTATGACATCAAAGTACCGCGAGAGCGTTTAGAGAGCATACAAATCCTTATGCTTTCGAATCGCTCTCACGGTACGTTGTCAGACGCCGATCGGTCTGCGCAGTGCCGATGCATCTCGAACAAGCCTATTCACTGAGCTCTGCAAACAAATAGCAGCTGACTTTTACTGTTCCTCCTGAATCAAAACAACGAGATTATGCTGCTTTCAGTCCATGTCATAACCGTAATTATGAGATGGCAGCCCCTGACGTTCTACCTGGAGCTGTTCACATCCTTAGACTCGGATTTATGCGTTTCTGTGTCAACACTATCAATGCCTACAGTTGTGATCCGCACTCAGAATTCTTTTAAACACTTTATTTATATTTATCACATTGTTTTATTCTCCTGTGAATAGACGTTTTGGCTCGCAGGCCTTCCTCGATGTGTTGAATGCTCTAAATCGCTCCACTCGCTATTTAAAAAATTAACTAATTAATTATCAATCTCATTAAAATTTAACAATGTCACAAATCACTCACTTAATTCTTATACAGCAATTTTCCTCACACAACATGAACTTAGTAAATACATTCACTCAAAATTTACTTGCAACACAGAACACAGTACTCATGATGTTCAAGATACAAAAGCATAGTAAGTCAACAGAAGATCCCACACATTAATTAGCCAGTTAGCCTGAAAAGGCCTTACACATCAATCCTGTAAATGCATAGTAGTGAAAAAAACAATGATTGAAATCGTCAGAAATATGTCTTCCATTAATCAATATATGGTCTTCACACTTAGAATATTTAATATATTGTAAAATTTGTAGAAATCAAGTAATACAATTTTCTCTACATCACGTTATAGAATGCCGTCTAATGCTTGATTTATGTTCATTAAGCCATAATTTCAGTTGTCGTGATGATTTTCCAATATATATCTTTTGGCAAGGACACTAATATTTAGATCACATTGCGAGTGGTACAGGTGATACAAGATTTAATTTTGAAGCATTGTCTTTGGACATATAAATTGATTACATTTTATCAAATTCTGGCATGCGGCACACCTTCTGCATGGGAAAAGCCTTGTATAAAAGGCTTTTTTTTTTGTACTTAGTGCAAAATAGATTTATTTTAAAGGAAATGGGGTTAAAATAATAATATTCCAATAAAAATACACCTGAGCCAAAATTTAAGCACTTGGCAACTAACACAGGCAAAATTATCAAAAAGACAAAAATGTCCATAAGGTCGCACAAGGGCCAATATTGTGTTTTTAATCCATAGGTTTTCGAAATACTGTTGTTTGTAATAATCCTATCTCAGTCAACTTTATGTCCGAAAAATGTATTGTATCACGACTCTTACCCATCGTAAATTTAATTGAAGGAATCCTCGAATTAATAAGACACATGTATCTAATTCCTTTTCAGAGCCTGACCATATCATAAAACAATCAATATATCGCATCCAAACTTTAATATGTGAACAAAAAGGATTGTAATCTAGTTCAAATATACCCACCAATAAGTTAGCGTAATTTGGTGCTATCGGGGTACCCATCGCTGTACCTAGAGTTTGTAAATAAGTCTTTTTCGAATAAGAAATAATTTAAGACTAATGCCGTAAGGTCCACTATGAATTCTAACGGTACTCTTATATCATCATCTTTACAGTAAAACGTTAACTCATCCAAGCCCGCTTCATTTTTTTTCAAAAAATCTGTGGTATCTTTTAAATACAGTGGTAGTTTCTTTGCTATTGGTTGAATTTTTGAGAATCAAGGAATTTAGAGATTTTTTTTTTTTTTTTCCTCCCCTCTGTTAATGACCCATTTCCTGAAACAGTTGGTCGCATTGGAGGATCCTCTAATGATTTATGTATTTTCAGTAAAGCATATAAAACTGGAATCCTAGGATGTTCATTTTTCAAATATTTTAATTCCTGTTCATTAATCCATTTATTGTCGTATCCTCATCCTCATTTATATAGCACTTTTTACAGTACAGATTGTTTCAGCTTTACAGTGATAATAGGAATGCTAATGGACAGAGATTGTTTTGGCTTTACAGCAGCTGTAGAAAAAAGTTAAAGTGAGTTTTTGATTGAATCACTTCCGTTGTAAAACTCATTCATTATTAACTTAGGGGCCACTTAAATGACACCTTTTTAACTGAAAACAGAAGACTTTTAATGCTTTCTTGCCGTTCGTTTATATGTTTAGTGCACGTTTGAATGTGTATGTGCGCGTATGCTTAGTCTTTCTTTACAAAGTGACATCGCCAAATTACTTGTCTGGTACGCATAATACAGAATTATTAGTCGTTTCTGCGGATCCATGTGAACTGGAATCATTTTGATAACGTTTTATCTATACATAGGGAAAGGAAAGGGAAGGAGACCTTCACAGTGGGTAGTTTAGTTGACACTTCAGGGCTGCGTTGTCGTCGTGTCTAAGCGCAGGTCCTTCATCTCATCTGGATACGGCCTGGATCTGGTATCTGGATCTGGATCTCAGACTACGGTAAACCTCAGGATAAACAGAGAGACTAATATTATGGTAGACACCATTCTTCTTATGATGTAGCGAGTACATCAGTTGTTATGGGAAGTGTTCCTGGTTTCAGCTGGCCTAATTTATGCAGCCTAAAAATTTACATGATTTGAATTATAGAAGTAGATAATGTGTTATGTGTATGTAAGATGTTTTTAATCTAGATTTACTGACAGAGTGTGTCAGCTTCCCGAACAATGCTAGGAAGACTGTTCAAAAAGTGTAGGTGCTAAATAGGAAAAGGATCTACTGTTTGATATTCTAGGTATTATCAAATGGCCAGAATTTTGAGATCGTAATAGACATGAAGGACTATAATGTGTTAAGAGCTCGCTCAAGTACTGGGGAGCTAAACCATTTAGTGCTTTGTAAGTAATTAGCAAGATTTTAAAATTTATACGATGTTTAATAGGGAGCCAATGCAGTGTTGACAGAACCAGGCTAATATGGTCATACTTCCTTTTTCTAGTAAGGACTCTAGCTGCTGTGTTTTGTACCAATTGGAGTTTGTTTACTAGGCGTGTATCAAAGAGCACACCCAGGTTCCTAACTGACGACGAAGACTTGACAGAACATCCATCAAGTGTTAGTATTCTAGGTTATTATGTGCAGAGTTTTTTGGTCCAATAATTAGAATCTCTGTTTTTTCCAAATTAAGTAGTAGGAAATTGCTAGTCATCCAATTTTTATATCAGCTATGCATTCCGTTAATTTTGTGAATTGGTAAGATTCATCAGGGCACGAAGAAATGTAGAGCTGAGTATCATCAGCATAACAGTAAAAACTAATGCCATGCTTCCTAATGATATCTCCCAAGGGTAGCATGTACAAAGTGAACAGCAACGGTCCTAGTACTGAGCCTTGCGGTACTCCATACTCAGTTGGATTAAATACAAGTTTCTTATAGAATATTAGAATTTCATATTAGAATTCATAACAATCCCACCTCCTTTATCTGCTCTTGAATTGTCAGGGTTGGATTATTAGTCAATGTTGTTAAAGCTTCTCTTTGTGCTCTCGTCAAGTTGTGCTTTTTATATGATACACTTCGAGGTTCCTATAATTTGTCCACATCTTTTTCTACTGGTCTATAGAAAGTATTCACTGAGTGATTGTTCACAATTAGTATAAAAGTACTCCTTGGTCTAAATTGTTGCACATATAATGTTGTGTTAACACTTGAATAAAAAAAAATTTAACATTTCTAAAAAAAAAAAAACAAAAAAAAAAAACAATAATAAATAAATAAAAAAATAAAAAAATTACAATTCAACTTTAACCATAAATGGGTTAGAAACATTATATATAGTACATAGGATAACCCCTTACTCAATACTGTGATTTGTTCGGTGGGCAATTCTTTGATAGTTCTCTTGTTGATTGTTTAAAGTAGTGCAATTTGGTGAAGTTACCTCCCTATATCCTTTTCCCCGGTGTCCTCTTCTGGTTGGTTTCTTCTATATTGATTGCGTTTGAAGCGGCGGAGTTTGTCCAAAAAAGGTTTCCTTGGTCGAGATGATGTTTGAGAAGACAACGTATAAGAATCATCTGATTCAGAAGCTCTTGTAAATCTTGATCCCCTGTGTTTTCGTTGAGGGTTTTACTTTATCTGACATCCTGGTATACACTTTGTGGACTTTATAGTCTATGGTGTCTCTTGAACTTACAGATTTTTGTGTTAAGTCACCTTTATTTATATAGCGCTTTTTACAATGCAGATTGTGTAAAAAGCAGCTTTACAGTGATAACTGGTATATAATTTTGGCTGCACAGCAGCTCTTAAAGAAAATGGTGTCAATGCAGGCAGATCAAAGCACTGTTGAATATCAAATGTCAATTTAAGCATTTTAGTTTTTCTTCAATTTTACTCTGGAGGGCGACTAGTTGTTTTGTATTAAAATTGTGCTTAATTTCCATCTTGCAGTTCTCAATTTTAGAGTCACCATTTCTTTCTTTGTTAAATCAATGACTAAAAGCATCAAGTTCATTAAAGAGAATCTTGCACCACTTTTTACAGAAATCGGTCATCCTGGCCAATTGTTGGTTCTTTTTGAATATGTAATCCTCATGGTATCAGTCCATTCCTGTACTATTTACTCAATGTTTAGGCGTGCAGCTCCATTTGAATTCCTTTTGTTGACCCTGTGAATGCCGACATGAATCTGCAGCAGTCAGGTGGTACAACTAGGGCACTGTAAGTTGTTTACGTTCATTATTATTGACATGTTATGTGCTTTGAGACAAGGTAATTTAACGACGTATCTCATCAAGTGACGGTTTGTAGAATCTGCTGTGTTGGAGAATCTCATGTCTTTTGGAGGAGGTGTGGCTTTGGAGAGCCCTCTGAAGGGAGGGTGGGATCTCATGCAATGTAACATTGTAATGTAACATTTCCCATTTCGGGACTAGCAAAATAATTGCTACTTGCTCTGTGTACAGTGGCCAAATCTGCAAGGTAACTGAGGCAGAGATGGGTGAACAGGTTGATAGCAAGCCTGCAGACTGGGGTGATTTAATGAGTCATTTTTGCAGAATCCAAAAATCCTCCACACTGTGGCAAGCTAACTTTCTTGGATTGTGGGTAGTGTTTCATCTGTCATATCCAACAACATGGTTTTCAGGGCAGTGGCAGCTGCGCTCTGTGTCTGTTTGTTTTATGACAGGTGACAGCCAGTGTTAAGGTGTAATACCGCCACCTGTTGTACATTGGGATGTCAACCAGATACTGGCGCTGGATTATTTACGTGTCATATTATCATGTGTACTATTAATTTTTAATTATTACAGCTATCGCCAAAACCGGTATATTGCAACAGCCCTAATTAACATGATAATGATATTTCATTTTTAAATGTCACAATTATCGTCAATACCAGTATATTGCAACACCCCTAGCAACAAGGTTTTGTACAACACTGTTTAAATGTAGGCCTATACAGCCATCTACTGGATATACTATGGCATTACATTTGATTATTTTTCTTTCAACCAGATTGCAGTAGTCTGCCTATTTGTAACTTGATGTTTTTAATAAAAAAAAAAAAAAAATAGAATACAATGTGTTTTCTAATATTTGTATTTTATATAGAAATAAATTGTGTAAATTGAGGTAAATGTTGTGCATTGTCATGAATTCCCCTTAAAATACAAAATATTTATAAAAAAAAAAAAAAAAAAAGAATTAAGTATAGTACATTTATTTCACATTCATTCAGTCCCCATTATAAAACATACAATTTGAATTTAACCTAAATCAGACATTGCACTTAGGATATATCAGACACTTCCTGTTTCCCTTTTTGTCATTAGTTTAATCCTTCACCCTGACAACACCATTGCAGATATCCAAAATCTGTTTGCAGTTTAGCATCCTCAATGTCTTGACATCAGAGCTAATAAGTACATATATTGTTCTCATCAAGCCTTTTTATTTAACATTGAGTTTGGTGACTAGGTAAAAACTAGCCCCCCAAATAACCCCACAAAAAAAATACAGAACCCACCCCACCCATTTCTTAGCATTTCTTAGTCTAACGACCGACAATTGATGTGCGTGTCACCATTTGAGATATCAAATATCTATTCGCAATTTAGCATCTTCAATGTCTTGGCATCATTTAACAAGTTTGGAGATGATAGGAGTATTTAAAAGTTCACTGCATGCGCTTTTGACAATTCAAAATGACAATTCTTGCATGTATGTACGAGAAGTTAGGAGAACAATTGGGCCATGGATTTTTTTTTTTCCCCGGTGTGAGAACGCTGGCACGCTTCTGCTGCCGCTTCACGCTGGTGCCTGTTTGTCTGTCTGTTTGATTGTTTGCTGATACGTTTTTTGGATACGTTTCTACTGAATTCAACAGATCTGGATTGTCTGGATTATTTTCTGGATTACTTTCTTTACTTAAAGTTTTGAACGACTGACCTGGTATTTTCACGACTGTCACACTGATCGGCTACGAGCCCTCTCCATTCCTATCCACATCCTTCTCGACATCTGGCAAGGTGAGTCTCCACTCTCTCTGTCATTTGTGGTGTCAGTCCTTGGTATGGTTGGGTAGCCTTCCCTTCTGTGGATTGTGGATTCGATTCAGTTCTGGCTAACGTAGTTAAACTGATAGTTGATGTATGGGCTGCTGAATACTTATGTGAGTGAATGCTGGCGCAAACTGCTGCCGCTGCTCTCTGACGGCTTCATCTGTTTTATTTTGTTGTTTGATTACTGTTGACTTTTCTGGTCGTTTTAACTAAAAGGACCTAAGGACCTGAGGACCGTTTTACCCAAATAGAAAACATCAACTTTTCAGTAACTTCTAAACTGGTACGACGCTTTTGATCACGGCCTCTGGTGTCACTCCCTTCTCAAGGAGCTATCCAGGAGTTTGTTTGCAACAATGTGGATCAGCCGAATTCTCATGTGGATTATACTTTATTTCATCTACCATCCGGTGACATCGATACTTCAATATACCGCGGCGGAACTTTTCTCATTGTGATTTTGTGTCACCGAACCACTGCTGACCCTTCAATCTCACCAGGATATTATATACTATCCTCGGCAGAAGTACATCCATCGCGGGTCACAACGGAATTATATCTATGGTGACACAGGTCCAATACGATCGTTTTGGTCATCCACCTCGCATCCACCAAAGAAATCAAGACGTACTGTTGACCACAGTGTGTTAGCCAACATAGCCAGGACAACTAGTACCAAATCCGGTATGAACGATCTAACTTTTGGTTTATTCAACATTCACTCGTTAACAAACAAAGGACCTCTTATTTATGATCTCCTGAATGATAACAAGTTTGATTTCCTCTGTTTGACTGAAACATGGCAACAACATCATGATTTCTCACAGCTTAATCAAACGGTTCCTCCCGGCTTTGTTTACACCTGTCAACCCCATGCCTCTGGCCGAGGAGGAGGGCTTGCGATACTTTATAAAGAGAAGTGGAAAGTCTCTCCCATAACTGTGCCTTTGTATGAATCATTTGAATCCACTGTTTTACAAATTAACGGGCCTGTTCCTACTGTTGTAGCTACTGTTTATTCTCCACCCAGGAGAAATACAAATTTTTAAAATGATTTTTCTGTATTTTTAACTTTACTGTGTTCCGCATCTCACAATGTTATTATATTGGGCGATTTTAATATACACATGGATAATGTCAATAACATTCTCACCAGAGATTTTATATCATGTCTTGACAGTCTTGGAATACAACAATTTGTTTTTGTTTGTTTTTTTGTTTTTTTTCTCCAACCCACTGTAAAGGTCACACTCTTGACCTTATTTGCTGCTCTGGTGTAACCCCTTCTAACGGTGTTGCATCAGACTTGCCAGTATCAGATCACAAGTTAATATCATTCAGTGTTAACTTAATGGTAGACAAAATCAACGTGGGTCATTCCATCTCATTTTGGAATGTTAAGAACATTGATTTATCTGCTCTTTCTGATGGACTTGATAATTTCTTCATGAGAGATGTCTTTTCTACTCTGGATGACTTGGTTTCCTATTATAATGAGGGACTGCATAGTGTGTTTGATAAGCTTGCACCTCTAAAAACTCAGACTGTATATTTTTCTCATTCTGCACCTTGGTTTACACCTGAACTGAGGCAACTTAAAACTAAGGGGCGTCGCTTGGAACGTCTATGCATTAAATCTGGACTTACTGTTCATAAAGAGATGTATGCAGATCACATGCTCTCCTACAAGAATGCTCTTTCAACCGCTAAATCTGATTACTATTCTGCTATAATTAGGTCAGATAAAGGGAACACTAGATCTTTGTTTACCACAGTAAATAACATCTTACGGCCTCCTGATACCCTTCCTTCCCACCTATACTCTAGTGATTTGTGTAACAAATTTATGACCTTTTTTTATAACTAAAATTGACAATATCCATCAACAATTGACTCCTCAAAATAACATGGCATGTGATCTGTCGTTTCTGCTTTACCATGACTCACTTCTTTCTTCATTTTATAGTTTTGAACTTCCGACTGTTGGTGAAATATTATGTCTCATCCAACAATCTAAGTCTTCCACCTGTCAGTTAGATCCACTCCCTACTCACTTGGTTAAAGCCTGCTTATCCACGTTATCTGGTATAGTAACCAATATTATACATTCTTCTTTAACTTCTGGGGTTGTTCCTTCATCTTTTAAAGTTGCTGTTATAACTCCAAGACTCAAGAAACCGGGTGCTGATCCTAATAACTTTACCAACTTTCGCCCAATTTCCAATCTACCTTTTCTTTCAAAAATCTTGGAAAAGGTTGTTGCATCTCAGGTTCATGCTCACCTCTTAAAAAATGGCTTGTTTGAAAAATTCCAGTCTGGTTTTCGGCCATTGCATAGTACAGAGACTGTCATGGTAAAAGTCGTTAATGATCTGCTGATGGCAGCTGATTCTGGACTCTTAACCATACTTATCTTAGAGACCCAGCTCTACTTATCATCCAAGCCAAATTCTACTCTTCTGTCTTCATCTCTCTCAGATTGTTTAGAAGAGATTAAATCCTGGTTTTTGCACAATTTTCTCAAGTTGAGTTGAATACTGATAAAACAGGTTCTTCTTGTTGGCACTAAATCCAATTTGTCAATCCAATAGTTTTTCAATTTCCATTTGATAATTCTATAATCTCTCCATCTTCCCAGGTTAAGAGTCTGGGTGTCGTCCTTGATAGTACTTTGTCTTTTATAACGCATGTGAACAATATTACTCGGTCTGCATATTTCCACCTACGGAACATCAGCCGTCTTCGTCCATTTCTCACATCCAATTCCACAGCCATTCTTGTACACGCTCTAGTCACTTCACGCATTGATTACTGTAATTCTCTTTTATTTGGGTTACCTCACAAACTCCTTCATAAACTTGGTCCAGAACTCAGCTGCCCATATAATTACTAGAACCTCTTCCATTGAGCATATCTCTCCTGTTCTCTATCATCTACATTGGCTTCCTGTTAAATATCGGGTAGAGTACAAGATTCTGCTTCTCACTTTCAAAGCTCTTCACAATCTTGCACCCTCATATCTCTCTGAACTGCTTCATATCTATACCCCGAAGCATACACTTCGAACCTCTTCTTCTGTTTCTCTTGTTGTACCCTCTGTTCGTTTAGTCACTATGGGGTCCAGGGCGTTCAGCTGTGCTGTTCCAGTCTCTGGAATTCTCTTCCACAATCTTTACAAGAAAGTGATTGTCTGGCTACTTTTAAATCATGTCTTAAAACTTACCTATTTAAATTAGCTTTCCCTGATCAATTTTAAATATTGTATGTTAAATAGCTGTTGTTTTGTTGTGTCTTGATTTGTTTTGACTATCATTCTACTGTACGGTGTCCTTGAGTGTTTTGAAAGGCACCTTTAAATAAAATGTATTATTATTTTATTATTATGCACATTTTTAGTGCTTGGGCCTAGGGGTCCGTTCTTCTTACCTCACTTAATACATCTGAGATGATTTGACAGATGCCAGATCTTCTAATCGTGATAACTCAACTCTGGCTAATTTGGTTCTTCAAATGAATTTGCGGATTGGATTTAAAAGGGCAGATGTATCAATACTCAAAATCGATCAGAAATGCACCGTTTGGCTGGTGTCAAGACAGCTACATAGTGACACCATATAATTAAGACACCTGATGGAAAAACGTGACAAATTTCTGGACCTTTTATAGGACAACAGCCAAGTAACCCAAACGACAGAAGTTATAATAGATAAATAAAAAGTGCACTTTTTTTTAACAGGATTCCCAATTATTTAGACTATATTCACGATTTCGGTAACACTTTAGAATACTGATCCTTCATTAATGAATCACTGCACAGGAACAAATGAGTAATGCATTGTTAACACTTTAGTAACTACTATTAACTAACAAGAAACTGATTAATGAATTAGTAAATAGTAGTCCTAATCCTAATGCATTAATCAGAGTTACTAGAGTGTTAATAATGCATTACTCATTTGTTCCTGTGTAGATATTCATTAATGAAGGATCAGTATTCTAAAGTGTTTCCACGATATCTAATATTTGTACAGGCTTTACATTTTTATTTCAATGTTGTAATTAGCAATTCATTTCATTTTACCTTTGATACAGATTTGTTACGTGACAGCTTTTTTTTTTTTTTTTTAAGGGTCAAGATCAAGTTATCTGCATCTCCTGTGCTGCATCAGGTCACTCCCATAATAGCTGTCGTGGTTCAAATTAATGCAGCACAGCATAGACTAACTGTACATCATGTGTTAGACTCCAATAAAATTATTAGGTAATTATTCCCTCACAAATAAATCTCTCAATGAGTAAAACTGGCTGTCTTTATTGTGATAGACTACACAACATTATCATATTATTTATTTTTAAATCATTATTATTGTCCCTGGTTCACATTGGGGTACTCTTGTACTCAGGTTTGAGCTTACAGACCTGTTGCTATGACAGCAAGTCCAGGATGAGTGTCGAAGAACCGAATCATCCAAGATCATGCCAAATAGTCAACAATCAAATCCAGCTAACTGAGTTAGCAACATACGGATGGATAACAAGTATCCATTTATCACATTAGCTTTATCTTTTGTGTCTTTTGTTTAGTGATATTGATACATAATGTGAAGCTGTCACTTTAATCTGTTTTTACACTTTTTCAGACTCATTTGTTATCACTCATATAGTTTGGTTTGTCTAAGTTTTGAACAAAAAGAAAATAATCAAATGATCAGATGAAATACCTTTCAAAAAAAAAAAAAAACCCTAGAGGGTGTTTTATACCAGAATGGAGTTACATGGTTGCAGAGAGGGGATGAAAAATATTTGATAATTTATGGTATATTTATTGTTATTTTTTTTTTATTATATATTTTTGTTAAAATTTATGTAACGTTTTTCCAGACAATGAAAAGCACTCTCTACTTATCTCTCTGTGCCTGTATGGAATTTTTGGGGCTAAAAGAATTTTTCCCATGACACTATTTGAGCTATCCAGCTGTATATGTTCCTGTGTATGTGTTCATAAATGTTCCTGTCATACTGTGAGTTGGAGCCAAGCCCTTCCTCTTTCATCACGAGCAAGGGGATAATGGGATTCTGCGACACTTCCCATATTTGATATTCCCAAGTTTTGCTTCTTTTTTTTCCTTTGTGACACAACTGAGTAATGTCTACCTAGAATTGCCCTGTCCCACGACTGATACTCATAATTCACTAACAGTAGTAAGTGCTGCAGTTTTTATGACTCTATTCCACTTTCTTTTTCTTTTTTTTCTTTTTTTTTTTGCACAGATGTATCTTGTCATTTTCCCAGAGGGAACCCGCTACAACCCTGAGCTCAAGAAAGTTATCGATGACAGTCAAGCTTTTGCTGCTAAAGAAGGTATTTTTTTTTTTCTCTATGTAGCCACCCCTCAGATCTCTACTATTGTATTAAAGTCACAGTTAAATGGAGAAACAGATCTTTTGTACATGTTTCTGTATTGTAATGTACATCTGAGTGTAACTGGTTACTGAAAAAGAAAAAATGTAGGGCAGGGATTTGGTTCTATCCAAATGTTGATTTGGATGTGGCTGTTGCACTCAAAAGTGGACACTACAGTGCAGTGGTCAAAAAAGAAAAACGCATGCATGCATGCATTGTTCACAATAAGATCTATAATATGCATATTAGAAAATGGGGTGAATTTATTTAATGGAAATTAACAATTCACCCAAAAATGTATTTTTATTAATTGGTTATTCAACATCATGTTCCTTTTATATTGTTATTTACAGTGTTATTTGCTGATAAACGGATTGAAGAATAACAAATTTCGCTCTGTTCGTCACACAAACCTATTATACAGTATGACTCAATTTCAGTTAACTGTTCAATTAAGCAGCCAGAGCTAAATTTCTCAAAAGAATCTTAAAGGGATAGTTTACCCATAAATGAGAATTCTGTCATTGTTTACTCACCCTCAATCAAGACTATCATTCATCTTCAGAACACAATTGAAGATATTTTTAATATTCTCTCATCATTTTGTCCGTTCATTGAAAGCCCACGCAACCAAAACTTTGTTGCATCAAAAAGTACAAAAAGACATTAAGAAAAACAAAATTTTCAGGACTACAGTTCACCCAAAAATTAAACTTTTTTTTTTTTTTTAATCACTTACTCATCCTTAGGTTTTTCCAAACCTGTATGAGTTTCTGTCTTCTGTTGAGCACCAGACAGTTGACGGTAGCCATCAACTTCCTACTATGGAGTCCATGGCTACCATCAACTGTTTGATTACCATCATCCTTCAAAATATCTTTTGTGTTCAACAGAAGAAAGAAACTGATACAGGTTTGGAACAACCTGAGGGTGAGTAAGTGATGACAAAATTTAAATTTTTGGGTCAACTATCCCTTTAAGCCTACAGTATATCATAGACACCATTGGTGACAGTTGTTTTTACAATGTACTTGGGCTGCCTTTCCCAAAAGCATTGTAAGCCTAAGACCATATTTCATCTATCACTAATAAATATCTCACATTTCTAAATGTTTTCCCCATATACTAGATTACTGTTTCTCAAACTAAATTTACTTGCAATAGTCATGTTGTCTTGCCTATTGCAGGACTTACTGTGCTGAAGCACATTTTAACACCAAGAATGAAAGCATCACACGTTGCCATTGAGACTATGAAGGAACACCTGGATGCAGTCTATGACATAACTGTAGCATATGAGGGAACTCTCACAGCAGACGGCCAGAGACATCCAGCTCCTACAATGCCAGGTTTGTTGTTATTGTTATACTTTGAGTTTGCAAGCAACGGAAACTAGCACAGGAAATGCGGCGGACACAGTGTTATACCACTGATTGAGTGCTGGTAAAATACAGATATGTGAAGTTCCTGTCACTTCCTGTAAACAGTGAGTGTTGCAACATGTTATTCTCCATTGGTATAAGTTCCTAAAAACACTAAAGCAACAGAAAACATCCTGTAGAAAACATCCTGTTTTTCACAGGAATAAACAGTAGCAACATTTATATAGCTGTCAGGATATTGTCTACATCCTTTTTTTATGAAAGAACAAAAACACTTTTTCTTTTGAGACAATGGTAAGCAATAGGTTTGTCACGATACGAGAGTTTCAGAAGTTGATGCCAACCAGTAACATTTGGCAGTTCTCAATCAGCTTGTTTAGTCTGACATCACACGTCACCGTTTCTGGTTGCAAGCTCTGTCAGATCCCACAAGCAAACAACAAATATACACTCAGTGTTATAATACTACTAAAATATTAACCTGCATTATATTAACCTGTATCTCCATACTAAAATCTCGATTGATAAGATAGTGGTGAATTATTATTATTATTATTATTATTATTATTATTATTATTATTTTTATTTTATTTTATTTTATTTTATTTATTTTTTTATATATATATAAATGAATCGTTAAAATATTGGTGTCCAGGACAACATGAGTACAGAGATTGTAGTGTTCATGAATTTTTAAAGGTTAGCTTGACTGTGCTATAAATGAGCTCAAACTTGTGTTGAGATAGTATTCTCACATTAAATGGAGTAGAAACTTGGACCTAGAAACAGTATTCATTACTTCACAGCATGTAAGTATTGATAGAGGCCAGTCTCAACTGTGTCCATAGCAAATTTGGAGACTCTAACTTAATCCCTCTAGTGCCACCACCTGTCCAAAGTTTCACTCATGTTTATGCTAATAACTTTTGAACCATAAGGGAAAAATTGCTTTTTCCTCTGATTCCTTGGCTCAAGACGATTCGATTGCACCATATGACGTCAGTTTCTGTCATGAAAATTTTCCTGGCAGTTTGATTTTTCAAACTTTTTCTAACTCCTCCTAGGCCGTTTCTCTGATTTTCACAAAAATTGAACCATATCTTCAGAGGGTGATTGCAAAAAGTTATCGAAAGCTTTTTGATAGAACCATCCATTTTCGAAAACTGCACAAATGAATTTGACAAAAAGCTCACTAAATCAGACTTGAGGCTATATCTCCATAATGCTTTATCGTATTCAGACCAAACTTGGTACATGTCATCACAAGCATGACCAGAGGCAACATGCATGTTTCGGCGCTGTGCCACCTACTGGTCTGGAGATACAAAAAATGGCTATTTTTGCTTATAACTTCTGATAGGTTTGTCCAAAAATCATCAATGTTGTCTCGTTAGATTCAGAGCGTCATGCCGACCCGACTGATATCCATCCAAGATGGCCATCAGCCATTTTGAATTTTGAATGAAAATGCTCTATTTTATGAACGCATTAGCGTATTATGAAACTCTGTTTGGGTCATCAGCACAATGCTCTGAAGGAGCCTGAGAAGTTTCGGACCAGCGCCACCTAGTAGAGAGAGAAATTATTTATATGCTTATAACTTTGGATGTGGTTGACTTATTTTCATGGGAGTCATCTCCTTCGACTCCTGAATCCTTGCCGAGTCCAACGATACCAAACATGTTAGGTTTAGCCTTATGGTTTGTGCGACATGATGATTTAGCGCTTAAAAAAACTTTCGCGAATATCTTTGAAATTGTTAGTCCGATCGAGCCGAAACCAGCGTAGGAAGTGGCAAAAAAAAATCAAAACAAAGTCATCCATGGGTCATTTTTTTATGTTCTCATACATATAAATGTCTATAACTCTGAAACGAAATGAGAGATTTTCACCAAATTTGACACGTATGTATGGGCTCACTCTGAGGACACATTAAAAAAAAAAGCGGTAGGATTGTGCCTCTTGGTGGCACTATAATTGAACAAAACATGAAATTGCTGATATATTGTTGATATAAAATGCTATATTTTATGAATGCTTTGGTGTACCATTACGAAACTCAGTATGTGCCATCGGCACCATGCTCTGAAGGTACTCAAAAGGTTTTGAGACAGCACTTCCTTGTGGTCAAATGTTATAATGAAATGCTAATAGCTTTATTTCAATCATGACAACTCTCGGAGTGGAATAAATTCAACCAGCATTTATTGGCATGGGGCATGAAGTATACATGGCTTTTGCTGTTGCTGCTGCCGTTACTGCTGCTGCTGCTGCTGCTGAGCAAATACAAATTTGTTCAGCTTAGTCAAATAAAACAACAAAGAAAAGGCTGCTGCAAGAATGGTAGAACCCCCTCAAAGCAGTGGACCGCATAGTCCGTGCTACCCAAGTTAAGCAAGCGGCCAAGTAGCTTCGTCCTGATACCCCCCACCCGGCAGACCTGAACGACAAAATATGTGTACTGCTGCTGCTCCATAGAGCTATAGGCGCGTGTATGACTATCTATGTGTGCCTGGGCCTGCTTTGCCGAGTGGCTTAACGTTATTGAGCTTACCTATAAATGTGCATCTGACCTAGTGGCCTAAACTAGAATGATACTGAGCCAGAGCTCATATGCATAAATAACATGCCTATAGAATGTGATTGGTTTTATCTAATGCAGTGTATGGTATGCTGGTTTTTTGATGGTGACCACTCCGGAACATTTGTCACCGGTCCCCTGCATCAAACTCAAATCTCGCAGCCGAGATCCTCCCCTCCACTAGCTGAGGATTCGGCTACTGTAAAATTCTGCATACACGTCGTTGCTAACCTCCGCAAATGATCAAATTGAAATAATTGTATCTGAATAAAACAATTAATATACCCGGATGCCCAGCTAATAATTTAAATCAGATCACCTGATCATAAATCACCTGATAATTTAAATCAGAGATGTTTCTTGTCCTTTCAAAGTCTTTGGATTTAGGTCTGATGTAGCATTTGTGGGCTGCCGAATTCCAGCGGCCCATTTCTTTAAAGGTAGTGGATGGTACTCTTGGAGTGCTGACATTGCTGCGCCGATTCTGGATGAGTGGTAAGTGTAGACTTCTAGGTTTAAGCCACGTGGATGACATGGGTGTTTTAACAGAACCAGGCCCTGTTCATCAGTTTCCATCAGCTGTAAGGAAACAGTGGATCTGAGGAGCTGCATTTCTCCGAATTTGCAGGAATCATGACATGAAAGAAGAGCAAAATGCGGAATTAATGCTGGATAATAAAGTGTGACCTTGTTAAATCTGCCGTTTTTGAGTGCTTAAATGTAAGAGAAACTATTTTATTTATTTATATTATACAAGCTGAGAGAACTGCCTCTAGAAAAGTATGGAATGTGGATCAAGAGCTTTCCTTCTGAAGTGGTGAAACATGTTGCGCAGAGGTGTAGGAATAGCTTGGTTGTTGGGAATGTCTTCACTATGCTGTTCAGTAGACAGTTGCGGGGACTTGAAGAGGCTTGGTGCGCTGGGGTCCAGTGTCAGCAACAGGGATGAAACTGCGAATTGAAGCAGATTTAATATTTAACTGGTAGTTTGCTTAAGCTTGGCTCTAATGCCTTTAAGACTATGTATGCATGCTACACACCGAATGCTTAACATGAATGCCTAAACCTAATGGCTAGAACATGCATAAGTGCTTTAACAAGATAGACGCATTGCAACTTAAGAGATGGAAATAATCTCCCACACCACCTGAGCAAATAGTATAAAGATTTAGCATCCTTTTATCATTGGAAAAACCCGTATAGTCCCATTGAAAGTTCATGTCATTAGAACAGAGATAATGGAGCAAAATTCTAACGCGCTTCGGCTGAACCAGCCCGAACACACTAGGTTAACTGAATCAGCCTTGGAAGTGTGTTGGAAGTTGAGCAAATAATAAGCCCTGTTGAAGGTGTATATGCGAGAAGCCCATTACTCTGAACATCCTCATGTACTATGTTTAGTCGCTATATATTATGTAAAGCTTGCTGCTGCTATAGATTTGAATGTGTAGCTGCTGATAAATGCTTGTATTTACCCCTACGTCAATGCAAGACTGTAACACCCTCTTTAAACAAAAGGCATGGTTTGATGTTTTGTAGAAGGCTAAGTAGTTAGATGTGATTGCCCAGCCCCAAAATCCAGAAATTCCCCAGAATTTAGTGAGGGTGCTCTAAGCAGATACTACTGTGTAGCAAGCACTCCACCAATAGATACCAATGACTGTGAAACTATTTAGATTTAGTTAGTTTAATCATATTTAGTATGGAATTCAATATTTTAAAAATATATTTCTATTATATCTATTAGTCTGAGTTTGCATGCTGGTGAGTTTGCATACCATATCGCTATCCCGTGCTGTAGTAAATAAATACAATTTGAGAGTCAGAGGTGACAAGCACCAAACCAAAGTAAACCAAAGCAGACTCGATGATGTAATAACATCTGCTCCCTCACCATGACAGTCCCCCTAAAATACGATGTTTGCGTGGTTCGTCCAAGATGCATACATGACTTGGTAGTTTATTATTCAATCGTTATCCTATTATTCATTATCATATAATTTATGATTTAATGCCATAAGCAACACTGCTATTCATGACTGTATTTAAATTCTCATACAAATCATTTCATTACCCAGAATTCTTCCAGAAGACTAAAGTGTCCATTAAGATGTTTCTGAATAAAAAAAATAAAAAAAAAGTTGTCTGATGCCATTTGATGGACTTAACGCAGTCTATGCCACCCGCTGTCTGGGAGAGTGCATAACATCATGCTAAGATCATTCGCACCCAGCATATCACCTGTTCCACCTGCTGCCCTCAGGGAGATGATACCAGGCCATGTAAACCGGAACCACCTGGCTGGCCCATAGCTTTTAACCCACTGTAATGAACTGTAGAACGAATATCTTCAAATTACCATCCAGCCAATCACATTCACCACACTTCCTACGTAAACGCAGTAGCTGGGACTGGAGTATGCATGTTGCAGTATATATGCCACAATCTGCATTATATTTTCATATGAACAATTCTGTGTTTCTGCTGGCTGAGCCGAATGGTACAAGATGATTCGATGTATAATGGATTGACTTTATGACTTAATTGCACTTTTGCATTGTAGGATTCTCTAATGTTATTTCGTTATTTAGAACAATGACATAAAAACTTGAATTAAAATTACATTAAAAAAAAAAATGTTTTACACTTAATTTCTTTCACGAGTCACAACCGGTTATTAAATCACTATTATATTTTGTCACTTTAGTACATGAGAATAGGAAAATACAGTAGTTCAAAATTGCGTATATCAACACACAGTTGTTAACACACACGCACGCACGCGCGTAGTGTATATCGAACACAGTGGCTTGGCGCTCATTACAGGAGCATGAACTCATTAACATATAGCCGCAAGATCGTGCAAAACAACTACTTGCGACCCATAAAGCTTTGCCAGGTAAAAGCCTAATTACGGTGTCAACCGGTACTTGCTTCGTTGAAAGTACTGAAACTACTTTGCACGGTTTAGGTAAGTTGAATGAAAGACTTTTCTGAAGGACAGCAGTGAAATCTGATACTGAAATTTGTATCCGAAATGAGTGTAACTCTCCGTTCGTCCCGTAGTTATGAAGTAGTGTATATTTCCCAAAAGAGAGCTGCTCACGTACGCTAAGTGAATATATGTTGCATTTTTTTCAAGAGTAATCGATCCGTGGTTAGCTAATTAGTTAATTGACTGTTACTCGATTGCGAAAAACATTTACTTCTACTAGCATTCTATATGCTGTTGATATTCGCTAATATGGTCATTTGTTTTAGCATTTTGCGGTTAGAGTTTCATGACTGAACTTTATATATAAATGTGGCATATTGTAATGATACTGGTCTTAATAGATTCCGTGGGTCATGCTGTTCATTGATGCCAATTTTGCCAAAGTCAGCAAAACTTCCTCTCCACCACTTTGATTTTCTTTAAAATCATACTTTTTCAATCACCTCCTACCCCGTTGGTCCAATTTTCACCAAAATCGAATCATATCATCTTCAGACCATGCCGGCATAAAGTTATGGATTTTGTGTTGCTAGACAAATCCGTTTTTGTATACCACAGCAATGAATTGGAGGTTTGATGCCAAAATGACTGTTGAGTCAGTATCTCTGCAATGCTTTGACATATTGACACCAAACATTACGAGTGTCATTGTCGCCTCACTCTGACTATACTGCATAAATTTGGTCACAGTGCCACGTATTGTTTAAAGTGATGAACCAGTAAATCTTTATTATTAACTGTATTTATGATTTTTCAGCTCTTCTGCCTAAAATGATCTTAATAGGTCTTTAATTGCTCACTGTTGCAGTTGGTCTGATGCTCACAGCCATGTTGGCTGGCTTGTTGTGCCTTTTTTTTTTTTTGTGCTTGGCCCCATAATTACTGCTTGCAATTATGTTGTTGTTGTTGTTGTTGTTATTATTATTATTATTATTATTATTATTATTATTATTATTATTACTACTATTATTACTATTATTATTATTAGGGGACAAGCACTGAAGGTGCATAAGCACCTATTGTATCTGTTAGCTGTGTTCTTTTCTTTCTTCTCTTTCTCCTGCTTCTCCTCCTTGGGTGCTTCTCAAAAGGATGGCTGCATCCAGTGATGCTGTGTCCTTCCTAATCCAGTCCTTCAGAGGCTTGTAGACTAAATCCTCCTCTGCATTAAACGCTAGAATGAGACGGTCTAGTAAGTGTGCATGGCTACATCACACGTTCCCAACCCCAATGAGCTGAATGAAGGACGCGAAACAAAGGCAGCTTTCCAAGGATCCTTCAGATTGAGACGGCCTTCAGCAGCGCTTGATGACGTGGTAGCTGAGATATGCAGCCTTACTAGGGCGTAGCCTTCTGTTTGAGAAGTGCCCTTTATCTCCTTCTCCATTTCCTCCTCCTCCTCCTCCTTCTCCATCTCCTCCTCCTCCTCCCCCTTCTTCTCCTCCTCCCCTCTTGAATCTATTGCAGCCCATTTTGATTCATTGCACCATACACGATTTTCATGATACACGATTTTCCCATATTCAAATTGTCATAAAATGCTGTATTTTACGAACACATCAGCGTATCGTTACAAAACTCTGTATGGGTTGTCAACACCATGCCCGGAAAGTACTGAGAAAGTTTCGGAACAGTGCCACCTTGTAGTTGAAAGGAAACCAAAAAACAATAAAGGAAAACATAAGCTATTAAAAGTCTTATCATTCAAATATGAAAATTAAAATGATGGGTAATAATAGATTATGACAGAATTTTTGCGACCCTGTCTATCAAAATGATGGACAATCTGTGCCATAGTCATTTGAAATTGCTGTCTGTGCGTTTGAATTCTTTTTGAAAACCTAACGTTACTTTTTCAAACTCCTCTGACACAGTTGATCTGATTTCACCAAAAATGCCTCAGATTATAGTGAGACCGTGCTGGCACGTGCTAGGTGAGACTGATACGGCAGGATGAAGGTCCTTTTAAAATAATACGCGGCAGTACATTCAAGTGTAGTAGACCTATGCATTTCCTATAAATAAATATTTCACTTCAAATATAAATATTTCACTTCCAAATGTGGATTTTGAATAATAAATTTATTTCCTAACTAACCTGTCACAGTCCATTGCTCATCTTGTCATTAATAGTGTTTTCTCTTACTGATCATATTTCATACTGTTAAATTTACATTTTTAAATTAATTTGACTGATAAACACCCTTACGAAAATTAACGATACTCAGTTACTTACGTAACCTCGGGGGATCAACACTTGCTAACAGAGAGACCCTGCTTCTGTAATGCAGGGACATCCAGACTCTAGAATCTGGCAAAGGTGGATGGAGAGGACCAGCCTGCCGCCGCACAAATGTCGTCAATAGACACACCACCTGACCAAGCCCAGGAGCCTGGGTCGAGTGGGCTCTCACTCCAATGGGGCACTGAAGGCCCACAGAGTCGTAGCCCAGAGCAATAGTGTCTACTATCCAGCAAGATAGTCCCTGCTTCGTGACCGGTAGCCCTTTGGTGCGGCTGCCGCAGCAGCATACAGAGAGCTGTTTTGTCTAAATTGGGCAGAGCATTCAACATGTACTCTTAAGGCCCTAACTGGGCAGAGTAATGGAGGTCCTGCTCGTCTTCCGATGTGGGAAGAGCCGAGAGTGATATTAGTTTTGCTCTGAAAGGAGTGGAGAGCACCTTCGGCACATAGCCAAGCCTTGGCTTATTGTGAAGTCACAGGAGCATGAAAGGCTGCTATGGCTGCCACATAGACTGAGTGTGGACGGGGAGTGACCTGCGTCCAACAGCTCCTGCAGAAAAGACCGCACCAGCGGAATGTCGCATGAAATCAGGTCTTCGCCCTTGGTGGTACAGCAGCTAGAGAAGACAGACCAGTGGGTAACGGTGAGGCGGCATAGAACCACTCTGTGGAAAACCACTCTTCCGTTCCAATAAGAACATCAAATAGGTTCTCCCCTCTCAGTGATGCACCCACTGAGAATCCTGTTGAAAGTGCCCTAGTTATTGGCGATTCTATTACACGGAACGTGAAAATAGAGACACCAGCCACCATAGTCACATGTTTGCCGGGAGCCAGAGCACCTGACATCAAAGTAAATTTAAAAGTGCTGGCTAATGCTAATCGTAAAAACTCACGTCGGCACTAATGATGTTTGACTTCGCCAGTCGGAGATCACTAAAATTAACATTAAAGATGTGTGTGAACTCACAAGTACAATGTCAGAAACAGTAATTTGCTCTGGTTCCCTTCCTGTTCGTCGGAGTGATGAGATAGTTAGCAGATTATCATCAATCAATGGCTGGCTGTCTAAGTGGTGTCCGCAGAATAATATAGGTTTCATACACAATTGGAAAAGTTTTTGGGGCAGACCTGACCTGTTGAAAAGAGATGGTATCCATCTGTCCTGGAATGTTGCCACTCTTGTTTCTAGTAATATGGCAGAGCTGAAACATGACAAACTGGGGCCCAGGTCAGGAAGCAGACAGACCGGCTAAACCGACCGTCTGCTAGCTGTCTCATGTCATAGAAGTAAGATAAATCCCAACACATAGAAACTCTTTCACCTACATATTATCACATAGAGACTGTGTCTGCACCTCGAATTAATAAATACAAAAAACTTCCAAACCCATTTAAGGATAAAAATGTAATTGATGTTCAACAAATAAAAAACAGAGATAATACTGATAAGCAAATGATAAAGCTTGGGTTGCTGAATATTAGATCCCTTTCTTCAAAAGCTCTTATTGTAAATGATATTATCACAGACAGTAATCTAGATCAGCTGTGTTTGACAGAAACCTGGTTAAAACCAGACAATTACATTACTTTAAATGAGTCTAGCCCTCAAGGTTACGATTATCAACACAATCCTCATCAGAAAGGCAAAGGGGGAGGTGTTGCTGTAATTTATAGTAATATTTACAGTATTACTCAAAAGTCTTATATAATTAAATATAATTCCTGAATTAGTCAAATATAATTCCTTCGAAGTGATGGTGATTTATGTAACATTATGTAAGTTGACATTTGTGCTGGCTACTGTATACAGGCCACCAGGACTTTATCAAAGAATTTGCTGATTTTGTATCGGAGTTAGTACTAGCTGTGGATAGTGGATAGTCCTTGTTGTTGGTGATTTTAACCCTCTGGGGTCTGAGGATTTTCGGGGCCCTGGAGAAGTTTTGACATGCCCTGACATTTGTGCTTTTTTCAGTTGTTCATAAACATATTAATGGAAAAAGTGTCATTACACTGTATTCAGCACAAACTAGGCTACCATAATATGTGAGGAACATGTATGTACATGTTTGTGTTTTTGAAGGAATAACGTTTATGCGTGGTTATTGAAAAAAACAAAAAACTTAAGTCACTGAAATAAAGCCAAAAAATATATATTAACTCTGTGTTCACAAGACTTCTGGGTATTGGAGGTTGTAGACTAGAGTTTTTGCTTCAAAATGATGTAAAAATTATCCTGCATACTCGTTCATTTATAACAATATATTGATTTAGTTTTTGTAAGACACTTTTTGTCAAGAAACACAGTATGCGTGGAGGCGTGAATCATCATGAATAATGGGTGATTTACACCTGAGAAGACAAAAGAATCGCATAAAGACATCTAATGAGCTGCATATTAATGAGGCCTTTCAGGAAGGTAGGCTGTGAAAAAACCCTCTGTGATCATGTCTCAAGCTCATCATGGTGTATATCAAACATACAGAAAAAACAGCAATACTGTGAAATATTATTACAATTTAAAATAATGGTATTCTATTATATACTTTAAAATATAATGTATTTCTGTGATGCAAAGCGTCTGAACATTCATGTTACCTCTATGGCATTTCATATAGTCTTTTAGCTTAAAAGCATGCACATTTGGAGAAATATTGATGGATTCTCATATGTTTATGTCAATTTTCTATACAGAGGAGTAATATTTATTCAATATTTATTGTCATCACTGTGAGCGCTGGATACTGTGTTTTCAATTCATACTTGCAGCCGGAGGGTGCTCTGTGCACATTTAGTCCACAAATTACTCTAAAGAACAACAGGACATTCAGGAACTAACGGCATGTCTTTCAGAGATCGCTAACCATGGCTTTAACATCCAGATAAACACTTTTCAAGACAATAAATGCACGATTGAGATGATATATATATGTATTGCCTCAGAATTTGTGTCTGAATAGCGCTCGCTCCGTGGACGTGGCCGCATTAGCGGATAATGAGCTGAATCACGGGCGTCTGACATGTGTCTCTTTTCATACAGATTACATAAACACAGAATATTTGTTTTCGATTTGACTTACACGATTTAAAACCTGACATTTCAATGTTTTTTTAGACATAAGTCTCATTTTTGTGTCATTAGTATTCACTAAGTTACAGTTCATTTTCTGAGAACTATCAGATTAAACTTCGTTCAGAGGGAGACGAGAGATCACGCATCATGTTAGTTTTCTTTATTTTGCAAAAAGCACATCATTTTGTTTTTACTCTGAGTGTACACAAATAAAAGAAGATATTCCACAAATTTTAATGGTGTATAACTCTTAATTATATGTGCAATGTTGACGGAGTATTTTGAGTCTCTTTCACACTGGTAAGAAAAAAAACGAGGTGGTATCGCCGGCGTGACCGCCGACCCGAGGGAGTTAATATCCATGTAGATAATAATTGGGATATAATTGGGATTGGCATTTACAGACATTCTAAACTCTATTGGAGTTAGACAGAACGTGTCAGAAGCCACTCATTGTCGTAATCATACTTTAGATCTAATATTGTCACATGGAATCGATATTGATGCCATTGAAATTCTGCAGCAGAGTGACAACATCTCAGATCATTGTCTAGTCTCATGTATAGCAGCCTTGACTAAATGTAGTAAACTGCCTCCCTGCCACAAATATGGTTGAACCATCACTTCTACCACTAAAGATTGCTTTATAAATAATCTTCCTGATCAGTTTCATCGTTTTAGCATATCAGACAGCTTAGAAGACCTCGATGTTGCAACAGAAACTATTGCCTCTGTCTTTTCCAGCACATTAGACTGAGTTGCTCCTTTGCGTTTAAAAAAGATTAAGGAAATTAATCCAACGCTGTGGTACAACGAGCACACTCGGGCCCTTAAGGGAGCAGCCAGAAAAATGGAGCGCAGATGAAAGAAAACAAAACTAGAAGTTTTTCGCATTTCGTGGAGAGAGAGAATGATTGAGTAGAGAAAGGCCTTAAAACTGCTAGATCTGCTTATTTTTCAAATCTTTTAGAAGAAAATAAACACAACCCTGGGTATTTATTTGACACAGTGGCTAAATTAACAAGAAATAAAGCTTCAACTTCAGATGTTTCCAAACAGCACAGCAGTAATGACTTTATGAACTTCTTTACTTGCAAGATTGACAATATTAGAGTGAAAATTATAACCACGCAACCGTCTACTACAGTATCGTGTCAGACAGTGCATTGTAGTGTCCCTGAGGAAAAATTGAATTCATTCACTGCTTTAGGAGAGGAAGAATTGTCTAAACTTGTTAAATCAAAATCAACATGTTAGACCCTATACTGACTAAACTATTGAAAGAGATGCTTCCAGAGGTCATAGATCCTCTTCTTAATATCGATAATTCATCTTTATCACTAGGATACGTACCAAAAACTTTTAAGCTGGCTATTATTAAACCTCTTATTAAAAAAAACCACAACTTGATCCTAGAGAATTAGTCAATTACAGGTTGATCTCAAATCTTCCTTTTCTATCAAAAATACTAGAAAAGGCAGTATCATCACAACTATGTTCCTTTTTAGAAAGAAATGGTATCTGTGAGGATTTCCAGTCAGGATTTAGACTGTACCATAGTACTGAGACTGCTCTCATTAGAGTTACTAGTGATTTGCTTTTATCATCAGATTGTGGTTGTATCTCTCTATTAGTGTTACTGGATCTTAGTGCTGCATTTGACACTATCAATAACAACATTCTTTTAAATAGACTCAAATTGTTGGCATTAGTGGAATTGCACTGTCGTGGTTCAAATCATACTTATCTGACTGCTATCAGTCTGTAGTAGTAAACGAAGAGATGTCATATCGATCACAAGTTCAATATGGAGTACTGCAAGGCTCAGTACTAGGACCGTTGCTTTTCACTCTGTACATGCTACCCTTAGGAGATATCATTAGGAAGCATGGCGTTAGTTTTCACTGTTACGCTGATGATACTCAGCTCTATATTTCTTCGCGCCCTGACGAAACTTACCAATTCACAAAATTAACGGAATGCATAGCTGATATAAAACTGGTCATCCAATTTAATTTCCTACTACTAAATTCAGAAAAAACAGAGATTCTAATTTTTGGACCAAAAACTTCTTCACGTAATAACCTAGAATACTGTCTAACACTTGATGGCTGCTCTGTTAAGTCTTTGTTGTCAGTTAGGAACCTGGGTGTGCTCTTTGATATACCAATCTTTCATTTGAAAGCCATGTTTCTAGCATCTGTAAAACCGCATTCTGCCATCTTAAAAATATATCTAAATTACGACATATGCTCTCAATGACAAATGCAGAACAGTTAGTTCATGCGTTCATGACCTCAAGGCTAGATTACTGGGTGGTTGCCCTGCTTACTTGATAAATAAACTACAGCTCGTACAAAATGCAGCAGCTAGAGTTCTTACTAGAACCATATTAGCCCAGTTCTGTCAACACTGCATTGGCTTCCTGTTAAACATCGTATAGATTTTAAAATCTTGCTAATTACTAGCAAAGCACTAAATGGTTTAGCTCCCCAGTACGAGGTGCCAGGGATAGACCGAATGGAAAGACAGTGTATTGGTAGGCCACCCCCTCGAACGTGAATGTCAAGAATGGTCTGTGATGGGGGGGCTATTTGGATAAGGAAAGTAAGCCCTTGAACGGTGTCTCATGAGGGCTCAGTTCAGATGTCTGAAGTCTAAGATGGGCCTGAGACCACCGTCCTTATTGGAAATGAGGAAGTAGCGGCTGTAGAAGCCTGACTCGCTGTGGGGCGGAGGGACTGTTTCCACAGTGCCCTTCGCCAGTAGACTCTTGACTTCGGCGCGGAGGATGGGGGCCACATTGCTCCTTACTGAAGTATTGGCCACGCCCCTGAAGCGGGGGGGTCTGCGAGCAAATTGGAGAGAGTAGCCTTGTTCTATTGTTTTCAGAACCTATTCTGACATGCCGGGGATGGCTTTCCAAGCCTTGGCCTGGGTGGCAGGGGGTTGAATAAGTTCGGGAGACAGCACGTTGCCCTGAGACGCGCGAAATAGACCGGTGTGAGCTCACCTAGTCCCATTTAATCAGCCTTGCAATTCTATTGTGTTTTTGTCACAGTAAAGAGAACATTGGAGAATAAGGGGAGGAACTGTGAACGCAGCAAGGCAAGAATCACGCTCTCGTAGTGATAGCGTCCATCTTCAATTGAGGTTGGCTTGGGCCCAGCCCCGGCAAGTAACACGCTTGGAGGTTTGGCATTTTACAACAAATGCCAGCGAAACAATGTTATCTTAGATTGAAATATGTTCCATGAGTCTCACCTGAGTTATAGGTGAGAACGTCATGACATAGAGCTGTCAGTGCTGTACTCGCCCTGCTGCGGGAAGAGTGAGACACGCGGGGTACAGACCAGGGAGAGCTCAATCTGTCTCGTTCACTTGGCCCTGTGACCCATTGTTACTTCATCTCAGCTTGAGAGAAAGAGAACAGTGAAAAATGAGGGAAGGAGCCGCTTTCTGGAGAAAGCAGTTCATGAACGCAGCGAGGTGAGAATCACGCTCTTGTAGTGAGCGCTCGTCCTCAATGAACGTGGCCTGCGGGGGCGGTGAAAATATGCTCTTTCAGAGGGAATAAATTCCACGAGTCTCACCTGAGTCATAGGGGAGAACGTCATGTCATATTTAGCAGAGCTGTAATCAGCTGAGCACTGCCAGTGTCAGTGAGAGCACTCATTCTCAATTAACGCGGCTTGCGGGGGCGGAGCCGGCAAGTGACGCGCCCAGAGATTCGGCATTTTGAAACAAACACACCGGTGAAAATATGCTCTTTCAGAGGAAATATATTCCATGAGTCTCACCTGTCATAGGGGAGAACCTCATGTCATATTCCATCTGAGCTGTAATCAGCTGAGCGTTGTAGGCGCTGAGCTCGCTCTCGTAGTGAGAGCGCTCGTCCTCAATGAACGCGGCTTGCGGGGGCGGAGCAGGCAAGGACGCACTCAGAGTTTCAGCATTTTGAAACAAACACTGGTGAAAATATGCTCTTCAGAGGAAATGTATTCCATGCGTCTCACCTGAGTCATTGGGGAGAACATCATGTCATATTCCAGCTGAGCGCTGTAGGCACTGAGCTCGCTCTCGTAGTGTGCTCTCAATCGGATTAGAAAAGTTTTAAACCACCCCTTGGAATTTGAATAAAATTTTCATCGAATTTAGCCAATTCATTCTGATTACAGTCGGATTATTAGGGTCCATGTAAATGCAGCTATTGGTGGACATTGTAAACTCTGTGGTCACAATTATGAATACGTGACTACTGATATAAACTTCATGTATTTTATATGAACAATAAGCAGAATAATTGCAAGAAAATGAAAAGGGTGCAGGCTTTACCCCTTGGTGGCTTTGCCTAGCTGATATAAAAATTTGGATGACTAGTAATTTCCTACTACTAAATTCAGAAAAACTGAGATTCCAAAAACCTCTGCGCGTAATAACCTAGAATACTGTCTAACACTTGATGGCTGCTCTGTTAAGTCTTCGTCATCAGTTAGGAACTTAGGTGTGCTCTTTGATACCAATCTTTCATTTGAAAGCCACATTTCTAGCATCTGTAAAATTGCATTCTTCCATTTTAAAAATATATCTAAACTATGACACATGCTTTCAATGACAAATGTGGAACAGTTAGTTCATGCGTTCATGATGTTGTGAACAACAGTTAAAATGGAATTCCAGGGACCAGTTTACGACAGGGCCCCTCTCTAACTGCTGGTGTGTAAGAAGATGTGCCACACTGTGATTGGATCTTTGGTGAATGAACATAAACAAATGTTCAGCAACATCAGATAAGATGTTAGGACAACTACCAGACACCTCTTCCAGAGCAGGAAGGGGAACCTTCTGCACCCACCAAAACCAAGGCGAGGACTTTTCATTGGATGACACATTGACTCTAACCACCAAACTCATTCCTAAGATTTAGGCAAGGACTGCCATATAAATTCCTTCAGGACCCCCTTGATGGAGCAGCAGTGACTGAAATAAAGAGGCCACAGAGATCTATCTAAATCCATTTATACCTATGTTTGGAGGCCTTAATTTGATTGAAACTGCATCACATCCACTCCGTCTTCACGCAAAGCACAGTTTATGTTAATGGTCACTGACTGTTAAAACAACAGATCATGGGACAGTCCTGTTAACAGATAAACAAATGCATGGACGATGATTTAATCATTTCATATTGTGCTTGGTGTCTATCTGTTCCCTACGATGCCTTTAATAATTTGAAAGAGGTTTGGTAAAGAAATAATGCATGGGTAAAATGTTAAAGACACTATTTTAACACTGTACTTTATGCTATGCAAATGAGTTCCACACTAGGGTGGGCAACACCGGGGTTGCTTCAGATAACAGTGGCCAATCACACTCCAGGATCGGCAAGGCGCCACATTTCAATCTCCTCCTCATTAGAAAGGGATAAATATGTCCCCCGGGTAGACACACCCTTGTTCTGCGTTTCCAGCTCGACGGGGAAGGAGACATTAACAGACACCCCACGTCCTGAGTTTCTGACCTGACGAGGAAAGAGACTACAAGACGGTTAAGGTGAAGCTTTCACGAGCAAAACCTTTTACATTGCTTTCAGCTGCACTCTAGCTGCAAAAAGGGCCCCAGCTGGGGGGACTGGAGGGACTTCATCTGACCCTCACGGCTCCTACAGCAGCGCAGCCCAGTCCGTAAAGGACCTCTGCATTGGCAGACATTGCCTGTACCACACGGCTCCTCAGCGACGCAGCCAGCCTGCAAAGGAACCTGTGAAGATTCATCTGACCCAGCTGCCCAGTCCATCCTAAAGGACCCTCTTGGCGCAACCGAAGTTCAGCATCCTCCAGCCCAGGGTGGCACGACTACTGGATCGCAACTCCGCGCCCTCCCACTGCACGCAGCCTGCATCATCAGTGGAAGACGTCTCTGCTACCGGATTGATCACCCGACTGTGTGGAACGTAAATATAAACTTACCAAACCTCTTTCTAGAGACCTTGGCATTAGTTTATACATGCAGCATATGTTTTTCTAACCTGTCTAGATAAGTTACTTGAGGTCAGCTTGTTACAAATAATAGGGATATTATTTGTTGAATGATAAATAAGCAATTATTTATCACCATTTTACCAGAGCCATTAGGTGGCTTCCATACGAAGCATTCCCATACAATTCTCTTCCATTCTACATTCAATTTAACAGCATTGCATTTATCCATTCTGTGTTCACTTCATTTATTTGTTTCTTTGATTTAATTCAGTATTCTCCTTTGATCATTATTTTACTATCTTTTAGAAGTGCATATTCATTATTTCATTATTAATAGTTGTGGTATTTACTCTTGCATGTCTATTGTTAATAAATTTCATTGATTTTATTATAACTGTGTCTTCCTTGTGTTGATGATCAAAAACTCTACTAGTTGACCAGACTCTCACAAATCCTTCAGATAAATCAGTTGACCAACTCCCTCCAGTTTATATTAATCCTGAATTATTGAACAGCTCTTTTGGAGTGTTCTTAAATTGTTAAGATAGTATTCTTAACTGGTGCCCCGTATTACAAAAGGGGGAAGGGGTCATCTGATACACTCATAACCACACCTTAAAGTGACATGTGATCAAAAATCACTACGTCACCGGTGAATGGAGTAAAAATCACTACAATGACCTCAAGGCTAGATTACTGTAATGCTCTACTAGGTGGTTGCTCGCTTGATAAACAAACTATAGCTGGTCCAAAATGCAGCAGCTTACTAGAACCTGGTTCAGTTCTTGCTAGAACCAGGAAGTATGACCATATTAGCCCAGTTCTGTCAACGCTGCATTGGCTCCCTATTAAACATCGTATAGATTTTAAAATCTTGCTAATTACTTACAAAGCACTAAATTCGCATGAACAGCAAATTGATTCCTCTTTTGCATCTCCTTGCATTTGAACGGACACGTAAACACAGTCAGTTATGTTTTAGTAAATGTAAACAGTTGTGAAAGAAATTGGATGTCATTTTATTGGATCCGTGCATTCGGTCTTAGTAATGGCAACCTATAAAAACCTTCTGCTGTCTCTAAGTCATAAATTTTAATCAATCAACAAAACACAGCTTTAACAAAGATCAATCTATGTTTAGACCTAATTATATTCCTGTGCCTGAATACACTACAGTTAGACCTTACTTTTTATAACTTTGTTATCTTGTACTTATTGTAATGTGTATTTGATCATGTTGTTGTTTTTTTTTTGTTGTTGTTGTTTTTTCTTTATACTTACTGTTCACTTTCCATTAATAATGTTTGAATTTTATTAGTTAGGCTTGTAGTTTTCGCTGTGGTATCGTAAGTATTTAAGGTGTACTTAAAGTAATAAATGGAAAGCAAAGTTATATTTGCCACCCCCACCCCACCCCATAAAATGTATTTTGCTGAGGCGAAAAATGATCCGATCCTTGAATCAAAAACTGTTATATGATCCAAACTGTACATTTTTGTGATCCGTTGACCCTACAATCGCCCCTGTCTTAAAAACTATTCATGTGCGACTGATACGCTGCAGATCGGGTGATTTTTAGGTCTATGTTTTTGGCTGTAAATCAATGATGCCCTCTAGCGGTAAGGGGTCGTAAGATGGCCGTTCTAATGCTTCTGGTGGCTTCACCGCCTGCTGGCAGTTTAGAACGCAATGAGCAGTTAATGCCGTCTCTTGCGATGCTTTGCAGTGTCTGCTGTGTGCGGTCATGTTTTTTGGAGGAGGCTTGGCTTTGGAAATGCTCTGAAGGGAGGGTGGGATTTTATGCTTTCAAAGCTAACTTGCTTTTGCTAGCCTTTCTGCAATTTCCTACCTTTAATCAGCCCGGATAACCCTTGAAATCACCTCAGGACAATCCCTAGTTATGATTATCTAAAAGCTTTATCCAGCATTCTAATTTGTTAAAAAAAATTCTTTATCAAACTTCATCTCGGCCATTTGTCAGATTTTCACAAAACTTAGCACTGAAATCATCATAGACACCGGGCATGAAACAGGTTTATGATGCTGGTCCATAGCATTCTACACAGTGTGCAGAATTATTAGGCAAGTTGATTTTCTGATTTTCTGATTTTTTTTTTTTTATATACAGGTGCTGGTCATATAATTAGAATATCATCAAAAAGTTGATTTATTTCACTAATTCCATTCAAAAAGTGAAACTTGTATATTATATTCATTCATTACACACAGACTGATATATTTCAAATGTTTATTTCTTTTAATTTTGATGATTATAACTGACAACTAAGGAAAATCCCAAATTCAGTATCTCAGAAAATTAGAATATTGTGAAAAGGTTCAACTTTGAAGACACCTGGTGCCACACTCTAATCAGCTAATTAACTCAAAACACCTGCAAAGGCCTTTAAATGGTCTCTCAGTCTAGTTCTGTAGGCTACACAATCATGGGGAAGACTGCTGACTTGACAGTTGTCCAAAAGACGACCATTGACACCTTGCACAAGGAGGGCAAGACACAAAAGGTCATTGCAAAAGAGGCTGGCTGTTCACAGAGCTCTGTGTCCAAGCATATTAATAGAGAGGCGAAGGGAAGGAAAAGATGTGGTAGAAAAAAAGTGTACAAGCAATAGGGATAACCGCACCCTGGAGAGGATTGTGAAACAAAACCCATTCAAAAATGTGGGGGAGATTCACAAAGAGTGGACTGCAGCTGGAGTCAGTGCTTCAAGAACCACTATGCACAGACGTATGCAAGACATGGGTTTCAGCTGTCGTGTCAAGCCACTCTTGAACAACAGACAGCGTCAGAAGCGTCTCGCCTGGGCTAAAGACAAAAAGGACTGGACTGCTGCTGAGTGGTCCAAAGTTATGTTCTCTGATGAAAGTAAATTTTGCATTTCCTTTGGAAATCAAGGTCCCAGAGTCTGGAGGAAGAGAGGAGAGGCACACAATCCACATTGCTTGAGGTCCAGTGTAAAGTTTCCACGGTCAGTGATGGTTTGGGGTGCCATGTCATCTGCTGGTGTTGGTCCACTGTGTTTTCTGAGGTCTAAGGTCAACGCAGCTGTATACCAGGAAGTTTTAGAGCACTTCATGCTTCCTGCTGCTGACCAACTTTATGGAGATGCAGATTTCATTTTCCAACAGGACTTGGCACCTGCACACAGTGCCAAAGCTACCAGTACCTGGTTTAAGGACCATGGTATCCCTGTTCTTAATTGGCCAGCAAACTCACCTGACCTTAACCCCATTGAAAAAATATGGGGTATTGTGAAGAGGAAGATGCGATATGCCAGACCCAACAATGCAGAAGAGCTGAAGGCCACTATCAGAGCAACCTGGGCTCTTATAACACCTGAGCAGTGCCACAGACTGATCGACTCCATGCCACGCCGCATTGCTGCAGTAATTCAGGCAAAAGGAGCCCCAACTAAGTAATGAGTGCTGTACATGCTCATACTTTTCATGTTCATACTTTTCAGTTGGCCAAGATTTCTAAAAATACTTTCTTTGTATTGGTCATTAGTAATATTCTAATTTTCTGAGATACTGAATTTGGGATTTTCCTTAGTTGTCAGTTATAATCATCAAAATTAAAAGAAATAAACATTTGAAATATATCAGTCTGTGTGTAATGAATGAATATAATATACAAGTTTCACTTTTTGAATGGAATTAGTGAAATAAATCAACTTTTTGATGATATTCTAATTATATGACCAGCACCTGTGTATATATAATTTTTTTTTTTTTTTTTTTTTCCCAAGCACATTTTACCAATTCCAAACCACATCAATCTTAATAACTACTGTTATGTTTGTATTTAATCATTTATAAATTCTATATAATTAAGGAAGGCTGAAAGTAAAAAATACCTTATACTCAGGGGCCAAGAAAAACAATGCATGTATACAGCCTTAAAGTGACAGCAGCCTAATATTTCTTCTGTTGTCTGTGTTTTTAATGTTAATCAAACAACAAGAGACAAAGAAATCACTCACTGCTCTTGACTGAATTAATTTTGTAACTTTAATTAGGATTAATCTTTAACTTATACAGTGAAGATTATATGCAGTGTTATTTTACATTTGATTACTTTTCTGGACCTGAAAAGTACTGTAGACCTACCTGAAAAACCTGAAAAGCACTGTTTATTTTATTTGTATATTTGCTCTATTGTGCTCATTTGTGCTATTCCTTGTAATTTGATTATTTGTTCTTATTTTCCTTATTTTTATTTGACCGTGAACAAAAACCAAACCATGAGTAATTTGAACCGTTACACCCCTAGTAACACCCTCTCTACACCAGATACAAGCGGCACAACAGCGCATAGCAAATAGAACCAATTATAATCAGTGATGTTGTCTACTCAGTAAACAGATGCTAATTTCTAATTCTGAAGTACTCCACGCCCTTGCGCTACTTGTTATATTTCATCAAACCCTAATTTTCAGTGAAGATTCAGAATGGACTTTTCTCTAAAAGATATATATTTAAACTGGATTGATTGATGCTTGCCACTATATTGTTTTGTCTTGTCTTGTTTATTTATATAGCACTATTTATATATAATTATGCTTTACATACAGTTGCAAGAAAAAGTATGTGAACCACTTGAAGAATCTGTGAAAATGTGAATAATTTTAACAAAATAAGAGAGATCATACAAAATGCATGTTATTTTTTTTAATTAGTACTGTCCTGAGTAAGATATTTTACATAAAAGATGTTTACATATAATCAACAAGACAAAAAAATAGCTGAATTTATTAAAATGACCCAGTTCAAAAGTTTGTGAACCATTGATTCTTAATACTGTGTGTGGTTACCTGGATGATCTACGACTGTTTTTTTGTTTTGTGATGGTTGTTCATGAGTCCCTTGTTTGTTCTGAGCAGTTAAACTGAGCTCTGTTCTTCAGAAAAATCCTCCAGGTCCTGCAGATTCTTCAGTTTTCAAGGATTTTTTGCATATTTGAACCCTTTACAGCAGTGACTGAATGATTTTGAGATCCATCTTTTCACACTGAGGACAACTGAGGGACTCGAACACAACTTAGGTTCAAACATTCACTGATGCTCCAGAAGGAAACATGATGCATTAAGAGTCAGGGGGTGAAAACTTTTGAACAGGATGATGTACAAATTTTCCTTATTTCGTTTAAATATCAATTTATTTATTTTTTTTTCATTTAGTACTGCTCTTCGGAAGCAACAGAAGATACTTACATGTTTCACAGAAGACAAATTAAGTACAATTTACCTTGATCTTCAAATTCAAGTTTTCACCCCCGGCTCTTAATGCATCGTGGTTCCTTCTGGAGCATCAGTGAATGTTTGAACCTTTTTTATTAGTTGTGTTTGAGTCCCTCAGTTGTCCTCAGTGTGAAAGGATGGATCTCAAAATCATTCAGTCACTGCTGTAAAGGGTTCAAATATGCAAAAAAATCCTCAAACTGAAGAATCTGCAGGACCTGGAGGAGTTGGAGAAAAAGTTCAGGTTTTCAAAAAGTTCTTACATTGACAGCAATTTGGCAGACCTGATAGGTAGCGGCAGCTCATTCCACAGTCTCTGCCCTATTACTGCGAAGGCCCGATCACCTTTATGTAGGCGATTTGTTCTAGGCACTACAAGTAGTTTTTGATTCTCGGAGTGTAAAGTTCTGGAAGGATTATTTGGGATTAAAAGGTTTGCCAAATATGATGGGGCCTGGTTGTTTAAAGATTTGTACACGAACAGTAAAATTTTGTATCTAATTCTAAGATGGGCCGGGAGCTAATTTAGAGAAGCTAATAAAGGGGTAATTGATTCATGTTTCTTTACCTTCCTTAAAAGCCTTGCCGCAGCATTTTGTACTGATTGTAATCGAGACAAAGATGTGACGGTAATGCCAGAATACAGAGAGTTACAGAAATCCAGCCATGATAGAATAAAGTTATGGATTATTCTTTCAAAATCTGCATTTGATAAAAATGGTTTTGACTAACAAATGCAAATTACAAAAACAAGACCGGACCACAGAGTTAATTTGCTTGTTCATTTTTAGGTTATTATCGATTAAAAAGCCTAAATCTCTTACTATTGTTTTCGAACAAGGGGATGCCAGGGGACTCGAATCTAATACAATTTTTGTGGAGTTATTTGGGTAGCTAAAAACAATAACCTCTGTTTTTTTTCCTCATTCAACATTAAAAAGTTTTTTGCCATCCAATTTTTGATGCCCTTAAAACACTCTAGAAGTGACTCAAATGAATTGGTGGAGTGTCTGATTGGTAAATACATTTGAGTGTTGTCGGCCTAACAATTAAATGACACTCCGTACTTTCTGAAAATGCTGCCCAAAGGGAGCAAATATAAAGAAAAAAGTATGGGAGAAAGCAACACCATCTCCTTTGTCTAAAGCCAGGAAGATATCACTTAACACTTATAACACATAGCGCCGACTCTGTGCTGTGGGCTGTTTTGAACCCCGATTGAAACATTTCTCCTATAAAATTTTCATGTAGGAATGAAAGAAATTATTATTATTATTATTATTATTGTTGTTGTTATTATTAATCAAATTAATAATTAGTTTGAACCTACAATTTGTATTTTTAGAGGGTCTGCAAGCATAAACATCCAGTTTGGTCAGCCAGTACTTTTACTTTTTTGTTATACTTAGCTGACTTTGGCAACAAAACCACTGTCTATAGGTTGTCGTTCAAACAATAAATGAGAGCACATGATGATTGTACCAAAGGTTTTTTTTTTTGGTTTTTTTTTCCCATTTTAATTTTTTCATCTATTCTGATGTATTTTGTCATTTGTGCACTAAAACAACAGCTTTCATAAACAGTTTTTAGTTGTTGTCTTTGATATTCTGTTTATCTTCTGTCTGATGGTTATCTGAACTGCCTTTCATTTCTCTAATTCAACTTCTCTTTGTGATAGAGTTCCTGTGCAAGGAGTGCCCCAGGGTGCACATCCACTTCAACCGTGTGGACATAAGGGAAATTCCTGCAGAGCCCATCTTCTTTCGCAGGTGGCTACATGAAAGATTTGAAATCAAAGACAAGTGAGTAACCGAAATAGCCCCTAGTCCATCACAGACACCCGCTACATAACTGAACACTTATTTTGTTTATGTGCTGTTGGCAGTTACTAATCACAGCAGGGTTCCCACCATTATGGAAAACTTGGAAAGGTCCTTAAAATTCTTCAGTCAGAAAGTGTTTGGGAGGTTATTTTGAAACTAGCTTGCAATAGTTACAGCTAAGAGCTACATATACAGAAGGCATCATTGAAATACCCATTGTTTTTAATTAGTCAACCTTCGGTACTGTCTGAATCCCATCCATCGAAGTAATTAATATTTCTGTTGCATATTTCTTTTTCATATATATGTCTTAAGAAACTGGGACTATCAGCCCATGATAGTCCACAAAAACAATGGGCCTCATTTAACAATCTAGCGTAGAAATGAGCACAGATCTGAGTGCAGAAATCATCTTACGACAGGGTTCACATGTGATTAATCAAACATTCATATGCTGCCAATCCTATCGTACAATTGATTGTATGTTGATAAATGTGGCGGCTGAAAACAATCGTCATTTAAATATCACGCCCCTAAAAATCCACGGTTTAGAAGCCTCGCCCCTAGAGTTTGACACAGAGAGAACGTAACCTGGCCAAAAAGAGGAAGTAATCTCATGAAAGAGGAATTCATTTTACACCAAAAACACCTGTTAACCTCGTAATTGCAAACAAATATACGGTGCCCCTAAAGGGACCTTTGCAAAAATAAAAAAATATACAGAGTTTCGCACGCGCACAGGAAAGGTATGGCATGCCCGCGTTACAATTTCGGGTTTGTGTATACTAAACACTATTTCATTTGTGTGTCACTGCCTATGAAGAAATCAAGAGTATGCATGCACATGAACTAATAAAGATCTATTTGCTCAAAATTATGAAGAAAATGCGAGTATGGATGAATTAATAAAGATCTATGCTCAAAATTATGAAGAAAATGTGAGCATGGATGAATTAATAAAGATCTACTTGCTCAACATTATACAGAAAATGCAAGTATGGATGTGCATGAATTAATAAAGATCTATTTGCTCAAAATTATAAAGAAAAAGAGAGTATGGATGCGCATGAATTAATAAAGATCTATTTGCTGAAAATTATAAAGAAGATAGTATGGACGTGCATGAATTATTAAAGATCTATTTGCTCAAAATTATGCAGAAAATGCGAGTATGGATGAATTAATGATCTATTTGCTCAAATTATGCAGAAAATGCGAGTATGGATGTGCATAAATTAATAAAGATCTATTCGCTCAAAATTATAAAGAAAATGAAAGTATGGATGTATATGAATTAATAACGATCTATTTGCTGAAATATGGCTTTCGTAGGGCAGTTTATATCATGGCCTTATGTCTGCTTTAAAGCATTCTCTGTGATGGCCAGGAAACCGTGACATGAATAGCTGTGTGCATTGTTCTTTTTGCCAAGTTAAAAAAAAAAAAAAAAAGGCTGATACAGTAAAGTGCTCAAAATGTGGCTTTCGTTAGGGAAGTGCGTCATATTTCAAGGACTTATGTCCATTTTAACGTATTTAACTCTGTGGCATCCAAGAAATCGCACTGGGAAATGGGCTCAGTGTGCATTGTCATAATGCCACGTATAATGGTTCATGAAAAAACATTGGTACAGTAAAAATGATAAAACTTTGCATTTCGTTAGGGCAGTGGGCCATATTTATATTGTCCCATATAAAAATACTGGAACTGTAAAATGTAGGCCTACTAAAATTTCGTATTTCACAAGATCAAATGCCCCTTTATTAAACCACTTTGTCGGATTTAACGCATCCTTACAGGTGGCAGAGAAATGCTTATTTTCTTCATTCAGTTCTAACAGCGCTTATTACGAGCAGAGCCATTGACATAAAGGACTTTAGATATAAAGGAAGGCACATGTTTAAAAAAATTAAAATGAATAATTAGCTGGATTCATCCTAGACGATCTGGTCTAAGAAAGCCAGATTTTGAGCAAATACAGCTTTATTAGTTCATGTGCATCCATACTCTCATTTTCTTCATAATTTTCATGATCTTTATTAGTTCATGTGCATCCATACTCTGGCTTTCTTCATAGGAAGTGACACACAAATGAAATAGGTTATAGTATACACAAACTGGAAATTGTAACACAAAATTGACAGAGTTTTTTAATAAAACAATTTTTTAATAAAAAATTAACAAAGTTTTGCATGCGCACGCGAAAAATAAAACTAAATGGTAATCAGAACAGAACAAGAGTGAAAAAGAAGCTATAAAATTAATATATTGAACTATAAAACGAAACATGAATTAGTAGTCCCTGTAAAGCAATATTAAAATATGTTCTGAGTTTGTTAAATAAGTTATCAAAATAGCTGAGCAGTGTTCTCTGCTCTCAAATGCTGGGGGCGTGTCCGCTGTTGGCGCTAAAACCACACCCACTCGCGAGAAAGGTGTGGTCTCAACTTGCTTGTCTAATGAATCAAACATACTGGTGCATATAAACAAAAGAATCACCTTTAGAGGGTTGTAAAATTTACAAGAATCTCTCGACCTTTCAAACCAAACTCAGGGAGCAAGGCCGGAAAGAAACCTTTCGTGCTTCCAATCTTACAAGAGCAGTCTCTACACTAACGCGCTCTCAAGACAGCTGATGGCTGCATGGCGTGTGCTCCATAACACCCAACAACTTGTCATTCGCGGGGCAGAGTGGCTGCGAGGGCTCAGATGTCTTGCCTTTTTTTGCCCTTAACAGCCATATCTTGCTGCATGATGCCAGCAAAGCACTGTCTGCTGATCCTGAGGATGCAAGAGAGAATGCATCCTCACTCAGCAAAACACTCTCATCAGCCACTGAAGCGCGCAAAAAATTAACGTGTCTCTCAAACTCTTCAGTGAGCTCCCTCTGTTAGTAGTAGTAGTAGTAGTAGTAATTGATTTAATGGTTTTATCTTCATTTAGAAATTAAAATATCCTATTTCCAGCCTTACTGAGCAATGGTGCCAACTGTCCCTTTGTGCCACCTGGTATTGACCTTCTAGTTTCACTTGTGACTGGGTTGTATAGGCATTTTGTTTGACTACCTACTGTACTTTAAAGTAGGTAAAATAGAGTCAAGCTACAGAAGTATTTTAGGAGAGTATGTTGGGTAATTTCCTCACTTTGCTCAACCATAAAATTGTTTGCAGACTGTGCACATTACAACATGACAAAAATAGCAATGTTGCTATTCATCATGCTACATTGCTGTTTGGTAAATACTTGACTGTTTTAAATTAAGTCCTGTCACTGCCATTCATCTAGTTGCATCAATGTAAATGTTCAAAACATGTTTTAAAAATGTGTTACTCTCTCTGTTTAGGCTTCTGACCGCTTTCTACGAATCTGAAGACCCTGAAAAAAAGAGCAGGTTCCCAGGAGAAGGACGAAAGTCACATCTTAGTCTTACAAAGACATTTCCTTCTCTGCTGATTTTGGGTGGCCTCACTTTACCAATGCTGTTAACAGAGTCAGGTAGAAAACTCTATCTCAATACCTGGCTGTATGGGACTCTGATTGGATGGGTGTGGGTAAATGTAAGTCCATAAGCTAGCCATACATTTAAAAAAAAAAAAAAAAAAAAATCCATCCTAACTGCCTATATAAACAAAGAGACACTTTTAGGTTTCATCGTTGGACAATATTCTTTGTTTCTCAGCATAGGTTTTTTTTTTTCTTTCTCTCTCTCTTCTTCTCAGTGCACCAGTAACCCAAGAGGCTTATTTACTGTTGACCATTTATTTTTTTTTACACTCCTAACTTTCAGAAGTTAAACTGTAACACTATCTACACTGCAAAAAAGTAATGAGATGCACAAAAACTAAAACATTCCAGTTGTCAACATAATATGCTTGCAGCACTGTAGACAGATGTTTAAATTTAAAATGAGAATGTTTTAGTTTTGTTGCATCGTATCATTCACTTGCAATGTAGACCCAGTGTGTCAGTGTTTCCATTCCATCTGAGCTTAACTGTAATCTGAAATGCACACATAGATAACACGTAACAGAGACAACATTTTATATTAAGGTTGGATATACCTATAGCAGTCTTGAAAGTTTTGTCATGAAACTTTTTTTTTTTTCCATTTGGGTGGTTCTGAATATTATAAATGGTTTCTAATGACTGTTTTTCACCTTTCTTGATGTCCTTGAGAACTTTTGGAGTTTTATTGTTTTGTGCTGTTTTTTTTTTTTTTTTTTGTGGTTATGCATTGGGTTTTGGTTGTGTGTTTCACATCAGTTATCTTTTTAAGATGCTAAGATCTAAAAAGTTTGGCTTTTTATTGTAATCGTTTGCACTATTGCTAAATATTTTACAGATATAGTTGCCAAACTTGCTGGTTGCAGGGGTATTAAATATAGTTAAGTCAAATATGAAAATTCTGTTTCAACTTCATTATTCAACCTCATGTTGTTCCAAACATGTGTTACTTTCTTTCTTTGAAGAACCTCCACATATCCATTTTCAATGTTTTTCCATAATTTAATCAAGAGCAATAATTTGGTCCAAATGATAACGAGAAATCTGAGACATTTTTAAAAAAGTGTCACAGTTCAGTGGTTGATTTTAATATACAAATCCAACAATTATATGACTGACCTCACCTTTGCAAATGCCTTCAAATTGCATTTTTTTAAAGCTGCTTGCTTTTATTAGTAGTTGCATATTTAAGTGAAATACAATTGATTTCTTTTACTATTTTACAATACCTAAAAGAAAAGAAAAATGTGCTGCTGAAGATTTTAGCTTTAAAAGACCATAGGCATTGCCAGAGCTTTAACAGGACTTCCATCTTCTGGAAGCTTTTTAGGCCCTTTAGATCTAAAGATCTAAAAATGTAGGCTCCCACATTAAAAAGATTTATTGACTTGCAGCTGATTGCACTTACCCATAGTTCATAATGTGATTGTCATTGAAGTACATGATCTACAAATATTTTAATGGGAAATGCATTTGAATGTTTGCAGAGTATGGTAATCTTAAATTAAAATTTGTCAATAGCATAAATGCCTTCAGTATAAATTTATGATCCTAATCTTTAACCCTTATAATTTAACCCTAAGTATCAAGCACTTGCTGACAAAATCACTGATCACAGCTGGGTTTCCACAATCATAAAACTGTAGTTTGCAACAGTTACATGTAAGCTACATATACTTTAAAGTAGTTAAAGTAGAGTCAAACAACTCTTCCAGATCTTAGTGTATAAATGTATAACAGGTATTTAGATTTAATCAGAACCATATTTTTCAATATCTCAATTTGGGTGAGCCTTTGCCAAAACTAATGATTGTCTTAAGGTGCTTTATATAATTTCTTTTAATTTAGATACAGATTAGTTAATTCATGTTTACAGTCAAGGGTTAATTCCTTTCATAATTCTTGTCTTTGCTTTTCTGCCATTTTCCAAAAGTATGCACCATTATCTATAGATGTATCCAATGTGGTGTTTTTACATTAGAAATTCTGTCTCTACCTCTTCATGTTAATCAACTTGTAAGCAGTGTTGTTCTAGTCCTTGTCGTGTTGACCCTGTTGTGCTGGGAATTTTGATTTGTTGTCCATATTTGTGTGTGTTTTTCAGATTGGTTTTAGATATGTTTGAAATTGAAAACATGCTGACTGATAGTCAAAAGTCATGTTTGGGCTTTCTTCCCATTAGTTTAAGTCAATAAATGGCTCCAGGCCCCAACCCCCTCCCCTCCCCCAACAGGACTGAAAAATGCACTAGGGTCTTTAATAAACTTACTTGAAATGATTATTTTTTCCAGTTAAGGCAAAGCCAACCCTGTAGCTGGTTCAAAAGATTCATTTTGTTGTCAATCACAATGCCAATAGCTTGTTTGCAGTCACGTGATTCTGATAACTCGCAAAATTCAGATGGAGGGCAGGAAGTGAAAAGCAGAATGGGCGAGATGGAAGAAAGTCCTCAATGTACTGGTTTATTAAAAGAGAGGTATAAACAGAAAAATCACAACATATGATGGACGTGATCATTACGTTATAAAGAAGACCGATTTTTCCAATGAATTGGAATATTTGCCTGTCATCGAGACAGTAAACAACTTCTCCTGTGCCCGGTTGCATAAAGCAAGTTTTTTCCCTTGTATGAGACTTTAGGCATGATTTCCCCTTACCTTTGGGAATGGCATGAGGGCTTTGCATATGAAGTCTAGTGAATCCCTTAAACCGCAAAGTGTTTCACGACAGCGACCCAGGTTTTGCCGTTATAAAATTATATTGTTGCCATGGATATGTTGTTTGTTAATACAGATAGAGTGTGCTACGTATATAATTTGATCACTGTTTGTGAATAAACGATTAAATTAAAATGTCTCCTTAGAAGATTTGGATTGAACCTGCTCGCTAATGGTGAAGTTTTTCACCCCGTGACGTCATGTGCAAACAACCTATTGCCTTCATGATGCTGGAACAAATATTGGAACAAAAACCCATAAACCTAACTTTAAACTTAATGTAGTGTTGTTAGTGAATCCTCATAGATTGCAGTACTGTTTGTTGCAGGAATCCATCCATGATTTTTGTGAAGTAAGAACTTTTCTGGACTGGTGACTGTGATTGTGCAGTGAAATTGGCTGAGGGGTGGAGTTTGCACTTAACTGCCTTGAGAAGAAAAACAATGCTGCTTGACATCACTGTATTACAGATAACATGTCAGAGGAACATATTTTGGTAGAAGGGGAATCCTTTGAGACAGGTTTTTACTACAATCTCACTTGTATTGTGTACTATGGGTTGTCTAACAAGGTTTGGTGATTTAAAGTATTTAAAATGCAACAAACTTGCTTAAATTGGTGCTGCATTGATCCTTGTCTTTTAAATATTTGTTCATGCAGTATTGAAATATTAATTGAAGCCCATCACAGAATTCACTGTCTATAGATATTCATGCTCATTCATTGTCTGTACTACTCATTTACAATAAAGTTGCTTTTTTTTTTTTCAAATGCATTGTCTATTGTTTTTTTTGTTGTTTTTGTTTTTTTTGGGGGGTATAGACATTTTAAGTCTTTCTTTTGTAGAACTCAAGCAAAGCCAACATGCAAGATTGCAGCAGCGTCTTTGTAGGACAGCTGACAGACATTTCAAGCAAGGGAAGAACAGGACTTATGGTGGTGTTCAGATGTAACGGTGTTAAAGAAGATGTGCTGTCCCGATCTTGAAACACTCTTCATTAACTGCAAACCGTTCTATTCGCCACGGGAGTTTTGCTCGTTCATTCTGGTGAGTGTCTACATTCCTCCATAAGCGCACGTGAGCTCAGTTTTACAGATACTTGCTGATATGATCACAGAGAGTGAGCAACAACACCCGGACTCTGTTTTAATCATTCTCGGGGACTTCAATAAAGCGATTCTCTCACGTGAACTTCCAAAATACAGACAGCATGTTACTTGTCCCACCAGAGACAGTAATACACTGGATCGGTGTTACACAGCAATTAAGAATGCATATCACTCTGTCCCACGGGCAGCTTTGGGGCTCTCTGATCACTGTTTAGTTCATCTCATACTGACCTACAGGCAAAAACTGAAATCAGCTAAACCTGTAGCAAAGACTGTAAAGAGATGGACTACCGAAACAGAGCGAGCTTTACAAGCCTGTTTCGAATGGACTGATTGGAGTGTTTTTGAAGCTGCTGCCACCGATCTGGACAAGCTCACAGAGACTGTTACATCATATATCAGTTTCTGTGAGAATTTGTGTATTCCTACAAAGGCTCATTTAACTTACAACAATGACAAACCGTGGTTCACTGCAAAACTCAGCCAGCTCCGTCAGGCCAAAGAAGATGCTCGCAGAAATGGGGACAGAGTCTTGTACAAACAGGCCAAATACACACTGGAAGAGGAGATCAGAGTGGCAAAGAGGAATTATTCTGATAAGCTTCAGAATCAGTTCTCTTCTAATGACACGGCTTCAGTGTGGAAAGGTCTGAAAGTCATCACCAATTACAAGACACCATCCCCCAGCACTATGGTGAATCAACAACTGGCAGACGATCTGAACGAGTTTTATTGCAGGTTTGAAAAAACACCATTCACACCTCTTATAACCCCTGTCTCCCCCACACCTGCAGTTCAATTCAGTGAAGATGACGTGCGCCAGGTCTTCAGAAAGAACGAGAAGGCACCAGGCCCAGACAGCGTTTCACCAGCATGTCTGAAAACCTGCGCTGACCAGCTGGCCCCCATCTTCACACAGATCTTCAACAGATCACTGGAGCTGTACAAAGTCCCCTCATGCTTCAAACGCTCCACCATCATCCCCGTCCCAAAGAAACCCAAAATTACTGGACTTAATGACTACAGACCTGTGGCTCTAACATCTGTGACCATGAAGTCATTTGAAAGACTGGTTTTGGCTTATCTGAAGGACATCACTGGACCCTTACTGGACCCCCTGCAGTTTGCTTACCGAGCAAACAGGTCTGTGAATGATGCAGTCGATATGGGACTGCATTGTGTTCTGCAGCATCTGGACAGACCAGGGACTTATGTGAGGATCCTGTTTGTGGACTTCAGCTCTGCTTTTAACACCATTATCCCATCACTCCTCCAGCCCAAATTAACTCAGCTCTCCATGTCCACCTCTGTCTGTCAGTGGATCACCAGCTTCCTGACAGACAGGCAGCAGCTAGTGAGGCTGGGAAAATTCCCATCCAGCACCCGCACCATCAGCACCGGCGCCCCTCAGGGCTGTGTTCTCTCCCCACTGCTCTTCTCCCTGTACACCAATGACTGCATCTCTAAAGACCCCTCTGTCAAGCTCCTGAAGTTTGCAGATGACACCACACTAATCGGCCTCATCCAGGACGGTGACGAGTCTGCTTACAGACTGGAGGTTGAACAGCTGGCTTTCTGGTGCAGTCTTAACCTGGAGCTCAACACGCTCAAGACAGTAGCGATGATCGTGGACTTCAGGAGAAACCCCCCTGCTCTCCCCCCACTCACCATCATGAACAGCACTGTGACTGCAGTGGAGTCATTCAGTTTCCTGGGCACCACAATCTTCCAGGACCTGAAGTGGGACAACCACATTGAGTCCATTGTGAAAAAGGCCCAGCAGAGGTTGTACTTCCTTCGCCAGCTGAGGAAGTTCAACCTACCACAGGAGCTGCTGAAACGGTTTTACTTTGCCGTCATTGAATCCATCCTCTGCACTTCTATATCTGTCTGGTTCAGCTCAGCTAACAAATCTGACCTCAGAAGACTACAGAGTTTAGTCCGGTCTGCTGAGCGAATCATTGGTACAACCCTCTCCACTCTCCAAGAACTGTACTTATCCAGAGTGAGAAAAAGGGCAAAGAAAATCACTCTGGACCCCTCACATCCAGCGCACTCCCTCTTTGAACTGTTGCCATCTGGTCGACGCTACAGAGCTCTGAGCACCAGAACAACCAGACACAGGAACAGTTTTTTCCCTCAGGCAATCCATCTCATGAACACTTGACAAACACGGAACACACAACACTATTATACATTATTTACTTAAAACACATATTTATATTTTAAATTTGCACACATCATAACTGTACATACAAATTGTCTATATTATATATTTTTTGCTTTTTTTGGCCTTTGTCTATCTTGTATATTTGTATATTATTATTATTATTATTATTATTATTATTATTATTATTATTATTAGTCTTGTCTTGTCGCTGTCACTCTGTTGCACTGTGGAGCTTCTGTCACTAAAACAAATTCCTAGTATGTGTAAACATGCCTGGCAATAAAGCTCTTTCTGATTCTGAAAGAAGGGTGGGCCACACTGTGTGTGTTCCCTCTGATGCCAGCAGCCAATCACAGCACTGGAATGGAGAAGGGCCCAAATTGCATGTCTCCTCATCGGAAAGGGATAAATGTACCCTTTCAACAGACACTCGTTTTGAGTCTCAGTCTTGCAAGGTAAGTCTCCAGTCTGTAAAGGTGAAACAATAGCATATACAAAGTTCTAAGTTTCTGGCCTGTGAAGAAAGAGACATCACCAGCTTGTGAGGCAGCAACAGATATGGCCATGTTCTTATCCAGTCTGTGAGGAAAGAGACTTTAACAGACAATCTACGTTCAGAGTCTTTATCCACTGAGACAATAACAGATGCAGCACATTACAAGTCTCAATGCCAGAGAGACAAAAGCGGATTGACCAAGTTCTGTATCTCTGGTCTAGAAAGGCAGAAGACATTCAGACACATTTGCAACAAGGTTGCAAGGAGAGCAAACCTTCACTTCAAGGTGCCTTTGTCTGCATGTTCCAGATTGTAAAGGACCTTCTACACCTACGTCAGGGCCTATGTCAAGTCAAGTCAAGTCACCTTTGTTTTATAGCACTTTATAAAGTACAGATTGTTTTGAAGCAGCTTTACAGTGATCAACAGGAAAATGATTCAGTGACGCAAACAGAGTTCAAATCAGCTGTAAAGCAGCTCTAAAAAGAAAAACTGTCATTGTTCTGCTGAAGTCAGTTCAGTGTTGATTCAGTTCCATTTTAAAGATCATCAGTTATTAAATTAGTTCAATTTGACTTTAAAGCAGCTCTGCAGAGTTCAGTTTAAGTCATTTTTATTTCTATAGCACCTTTCTAGAGCAAGCGTCACAAGGTGCTTTACATCCAAAATATAAGAGAAATAAAAAAAAATACGGATAACAGACATTAAAAACAATAATAATAATAATAATAATAAAATACTTGTAGCATGATTTAGACAAAAGCAAGTTTAAACAAGTGAGTTTTTAGCTGCTTTTTTTAAAAAAATGTCCACAGATCTTAGATCCAAAGGGATAGCATTCCACAATTTGGGAGCAACTACTCTGACTGGAAGTCAGTGTAGCGAATTTAAAATTGGTGTTATGTGTGATCTTTTTGATGACTTCGTTAAAAGCTTGGCAGCAGCATTTTGAACCACTTGTAATCGTTTAATGGATGAATTGCAATAATCAAGGTGAGAGGAAATATGCAGAAGATGCTGGAAAACTGAAGAATCTGCAGGACCTGGAGGATTTTTCTGAAGAACAGAGCTCAGTTTAACTGCTCAGAACAAACAAGGGACTCATGAACAACCATCACAAAACAAAAAAAACAGTCGTGGATCATCCAGGTAATGACCCACAGTATTAAGAATCAAGGGTATGTAAACTTTTGAATGGGGTAATTTTTATAAATTCTGCTATTTTTTTTGTCTTGTGGACTTTATGTAAACAACTGTTATGTGAAATAGTTTATTAAGGACAGTACTAAATAAAAAATGCAATTTTCATGATCCTCATTTTGTTAAAATGATTAACATTTTTGCAGATTCTGCAAGGGGTATGTAAACTTTTGAGCTCAACTGTAAAAGCATGTATAATCATCTCCATTTTCAATGTGGACACAACTGTCCTTAGTTTCGCAATGTTTCTCAACTGATAAAAACAATTGCGACAACCAGCGAATTTACGTTGATCAAGACTTAAGGCCTGCCCCATATGAACACCTAAGTTACGAAGGGTGGGTTTAAGAGAATGAGATAAGGAGCCAAGACTGTCCATCACCATTGGGAGAACACCATCAGGAGCAGAGATATGTACTTCTGTTTTTTCAGTATTTAACTGCAAATAATTGTTAGCCAACTAATCTTTAATAGTTTATACAGTTTAAAAGAATAGACAATTTCGAGATTTCGTGGGGTTTAAAAGAAATATATAATTGAATATCATCTGCATAACAATGGTAGCAAATACCCTCAAAAGTACTTATCAATTGTCCTAGAGGCAGCAAATACAATGCAAAAAGCAATGGGGCCAAAACAGAACCCTGAGGAACACCACACGAGAGATGTGCTGTTTGAGAGGCATGATTTTGAACTCTAACCGAGAAAGACCTGTCTGATAACATGAAGAAAACCATTTCAAGGCAGTTCCAGAGATACCAACTCACTGTCTAAGCCTCTCAACTAATGTGCAGTGATCAACCATATCAAAAGCAGCAGTAAGGTCTAAAAGAACCAGTACAGAACATTTTCCTGCATCACCTTCCGTTAACAAATCATTTAAAACTCAAGAAGAGCAGTTTCAGTAGAGTGCAGATGACAAAAAAACAGACTGGAATTTATCAAATACATTAAAACCATCTAAAACAGCTGTAAGTTGATTAACAACCACTTTTTCCAGGACCTTAGCCATTAAAGGTAGCTTAGTTATTGTTGGGTCTGTAATTTTGAGGCAAAGATGGATCAAGATTTGGTTTATTGAGAATTGGTTGCACAACAGCTTGTTTAAAATAAATTGGAACATGACCAGATATTAATGAATTATTATAGAGAGCACACAGGGACCAATGGTATCAATATCATTTTTAAACAAAGCGGTGGGTACCACATCCAAAGGGCTAGAGGAGATTTTCATTGATCTTACTAGATTAGTAAGATCTTCTAGTGTTATCGGAGAAAAATTCTCCAGAGTTATTGGCTGGAGATACAAGGTGTTTGAGAAGAAGGGGGAGGAATAATGTTATCTCGTATATTGTTTACCTAACCCACAAAAAAGGAGAGTAAACTATTGCACTCATCAACTGAAGAAATTTGAACAGCAGGTGATGGAGGAGAGACAATGTTATGTATGGTGTCAATATTTTGGGATTGTGTCTGCTACTAGATATTAGATTAGCAAAGTAATTAATACTGGCATCCTTAACCATGTTATTAAAATCCATTAGAAGATCTTTTAAATGGTAGTGAACAAGTAATCGAGTAGATTTCCACAATCGCTCAGTTTTACGTCAAATACGTTTAAAAGAACAAATAGTATCATTCATCCAAGGGGTGGAGTTTATCAGAGGAGCTGCTCTAGATTTCATAGGAGCAACTTCATCCAAGATTGAAAGGCAATACTCATTAAAAGATTGTAATTGAGCATCAACACTACAATTTGACATAATAATGGAAGAATTTTCAAAAGCAGCAGAAAAATTTTCTGCAGAAAGTTTACTTAGCATGTGGGAGTTTATTACTCAACTACAGGATGGTGAATCTAAATTAAAAAGTCAAATAAAATACAATTATGACCGGAAATAAAAAGGTCCTCAGTCAAAACAGAGCCAATCTCTAAATCAAAACTAAAAACGAGATCTAAGGTATGCCCTCTTATACAGGTGCTGGTCATATAATTAGAATATCATCAAAAAGTTGATTTATTTCACTAATTCCATTCTAAAAGTGAAACTTGTATATTATATTCATTCATTACACACAGACTGATATATTTCAAATGTTTATTTCTTTTAACTTTGATGATTATAACTGCAACTAAGCAAAATCCCAAATTCAGTATCTCAGAAAATTAGAATATTGTGAAAAGGTTCAATATTGAAGATACCTGGTGCCACACTCTAATCAGTTAATTAACTCAAAACACCTGCAAAGGTCTTTAAATGGTCTCTCAGTCTAGTTCTGTAGGCTACACAATCATGGGGAAGACTGCTGACTTGACAGTTGTCCAAAAGACGACCATTGACACCTTGCACAAGGAGGGCAAGACACAAAAGGTCATTGCAAAAGAGGCTGGCTGTTCACAGAGCTCTGTGTCCAAGCACATTAATAGAGAGGCGAAGGGAAGGAAAAGATGTGGTAGAAAAAATTCTACAAGCAATAGGGATAACCGCACCCTGGAGAGGATTGTGAAACAAAACCCATTCAAAAATGTGGGGGAGATTCACAAAGAGTGGACTGCAGCTGGAGTCAGTGCTTCAAGAACCACTACGCACAGACGTATGCAAGACATGGGTTTCAGCTGTCGCATTCCTTGTGTCAAGCCACTCTTGAACAACAGACAGCGTCAGAAGCGTCTCGCCTGGGCTAAAGACAAAAAGGACTGGACTGCTGCTGAGTGGTCCAAAGTTATGTTCTCTGATGAAAGTAAATTTTGCATTTCCTTTGGAAATCAGGGTCCCAGAGTCTGGAGGAAGAGAGGAGAGGCACACAATCCACGTTGCTTGAGGTCCAGTGTAAAGATTCCACAGTCAGTGATGGTTTGGGGTGCCATGTCATCTGCTGGTGTTGGTCCACTGTGTTTTCTGAGGTCCAAGGTCAACGCAGCCGTATACCAGGAAGTTTTAGAGCACTTCATGCTTCCTGCTGCTGACCAACTTTATGGAGATGCAGATTTCATTTTCCAACAGGACTTGGCACCTGCACACAGTGCCAAAGCTACCAGATCCTGGTTTAAGGACCATGGTATCCCTGTTCTTAATTGGCCAGCAAACTCGCCTGACCTTAACCCCATAGAAAATCTATGGGGTATTGTGAAGAGGAAGATGCGATATGCCAGACCCAACAATGCAGAAGAGCTGAAGGCCACTATCAGAGCAACCTGGGCTCTTATAACACCTGAGCAGTGCCACAGACTGATCGACTTCATGCCACGCCGCATTGCTGCAGTAATTCAGGCAAAAGGAGCCCCAACTAAGTATTGAGTGCTGTACATGCGCATACTTAAATGATAAAACTTGGGTTGTTAAATATTAGATCCCTTTCTTCAAAATCACTTATTGTTAATGATATTATCAAAGATAATAATCTAGATGTGCTGTGTTTGACAGAAACTTGGCTAAAACCGGACGATTACATTACTTTAAATGAGTCTAGTCCTCAAGGTTATGATTATCGACACAATGCCCGTCAGAAAGGCAAAGGGGGAGGTGTTGCTGTAATCTATAGTAATATTTACAGTATTAGTCAAAAGTCTTTCAAATATAATTCCTTCGAAGTAATGGTACTTTACGTAACATTATGTAGGTTGACATTTGTGCTGGCTACTGTATACAGGCCACCAGGACACCATACAGACTTTATCAAAGAATTTGCTGATTTTCTGTCGGAGTTAGTATTGGCTGCAGATAAAGTCCTTGTTGTTGGTGATTTTAATATCCATGTAGATAATAAGAAAGACGCATTAGGATTGGCATTTGCAGATATTCTAAACTCTATTGGTGTTAGACAACATGTGTCAGGACCCACTCATTGTCATAATCATACTTTAGATCTAATATTGTCACATGGAATCGATATTGATGCTGTTGAAATTCTGCAGCAGAGTGACGACATCTCAGATCATTATCTAGTCTCGTGTATACTACATTTAGTCAAGGCGGCTAAACTGCCTCCATGCCATAAATATGGTAGAACCATCACTTCTACCACTAAAGATCGCTTTATAAATAATCTTCCTGATCAGTTTCATCGCCTTAGCATACCAGAAAGCTTAGAAGACCTCGATGTTGTAACAGGAACTATTGCCTCTGTCTTTTCCAGCACATTAGACTCAGTTGCTCCTTTGCGCTTAAAAAAGATTAAGGAAATTAATCCAATGACATGGTACAATGAGCACACTCGGGCCCTAAAGTTAGCAGCCAGAAAAATGGAGCGCAGCTGGAAGCATTTCGCATTTCGTGGAGAGAGAGAATGATTGAGTACAGAAAGGCCTTAAAATCTGCTAGATCTGCTTATTTTTCAAAACTTTTATAAGAAAATAAACACAACCCTAGGTATTTATTTGATACAGTGGCTAAATTAACAAGAAATAAAGCTTCAACTTCTGATGTTTCCAAAGAGCACAGCAGTAATGACTTTATGAACTTCTTTACTTGCAAGATTGATAATATTAGAGAAAAAATTATAACCATGCAACCGTCTATTACAGTATTGCGTCAGATAGTGCATTGTAGTGTCTCTGAGGAAAAATTCAGTTCATTTACTGCTTTAGGAGAGGAAGAATTGTCTAAACTTGTTAAATCATCAAAATCGACAACATGTATGTTAGACCCTATACCGACTAAGCTATTGAAAGAAATGCTTCCAGAGGTTATAGATCCTCTTCTTAATATCGTCAATTCATCTTTATCACTAGGATACGTACCGAAAACTTTTAAGCTGGCTATTATTAAACCTCTTATTAAAAAAACACAACTTGATCCTAGAGAATTAGTCAATTACAGGCCGATCTCAAATCTCACTTTTCTGTCAAAAATACTAGAAAAGGTAGTATCATCACAACTATGTTCCTTTTTAGAAAGAAATAGTATCTGTGAGGATTTCCAGTCAGGATTTAGACCGTACCATAGTACTGAGACTGCTCTCATTGGAGTTACTAATGATTTGCTCTTATCATCAGATCGTGGTTGTATCTCTCTATTAGTGTTACTGGATCTTAGTGCTGCATTTGACACTATTGATCACAATATTCTTTTAAATAGACTCGAAAATTATGTTGGCATTAGTGGAATTGCATTGTCATGGTTCAAATCATACTTATCTGACCGTTATCAGTCTGTAGTAGTAAACGAAGAGATGTCATATCGATCACAAGTTCAATATGGAGTACCGCAAGGCTCAGTACTAGGACCGTTGCTGTTCACTCTGTACATGCTACCCTTGGGAGATATCATTAGGAAGCATGGCGTTCACTGTTACGCTGATGATACTCAGCTCTATATTTCTTCGCGCCTTGACGAAACTTACCAATTCACAAAATTAACAGAATGCATAGCTGATATAATAAATTGGATGACCAGTAATTTCCTACTACTAAATTCAGAAAAAACAGAGATTCTAATTTTTGGACCAAAAACTTCTTCACGTAATAACCTAGAATACTGTCTAACACTTGATGGCTGCTCTGTTAAGTCTTCGTCGTCTCTTAGGAACCTGGGTGTGCTCTTTGATACCAATCTTTTATTTGAAGGCCATGTTACTAGCATCTGTAAAACCGCATCCTTCCATCTTAAAAATATATCTAAACTACGACATATGCTCTCAATGAAAAATGCAGAACAGTTAGTTCATGCGTTCATGACCTCAAGGCTAGATTACTGTAACGCTCTACTGGGTGGTTGTTCTGCTCGCCTGATAAATATACTACAGCTCGTACAAAATGCAGCAGCTAGAGTTCTTACTAGAACTAGGAAGTATGACCATATTAGCCCAGTTCTGTCAACACTGCATTGGCTTCCTGTTAAACATCGTATAGATTTTAAAATCTTGCTAATTACTTACAAAGCACTAAATGGTTTAGCTCCCCAGTACCTGAGCGAGCTCCTAATTCATTATAGTCCTTCACGTCTATTGCGATCTCAGAATTCAGGCCAGCTGATAATACCTAGAATATCAAAATCAACCGCAGGCGGTAGATCCTTCTCCTATTTGGCACCTAAACTCTGGAACAATCTCCCTAGCATTGTTCGGGAAGCAGACACACTCTGTCAGTTTAAATCTAGACTAAAAACGCATTTCTTTAACCTGGCATACACATAACACATTACCAATTTATATTTTCAAATCTGTTAATGGATTATTAGGCTGCATAAATTAGGTCAGCCGGAACCGGGAACACTTCCTATAACACCTGATGTACTCGTTACATCAGAAGAAGAATGGCATCTACGCTAATATTAGTCTTTCTGGTTATCCCGAGGTTCACCGTAGTCAACCGGATCCAGGCCGTATCCAGGTGAGACCAAGAACCTGTGCCTTGACACGACCACAACGCAGCCCTGAAGTATCAGCAGAGATTGAGTCAACTAGATCATCCACTCTGAGGGCCTCATCGACACAACAACCACGACACAGTTCCTCATCAGCCATGATGAATACAATCCTCAATTGGATGGAACTGGAATAAATACTTTTGATGTTGCGATCCTGTCGGACTTATGATAGCTACCTGAATCGTAACAAAGCACTGTTGGCCAGAGGAGAACTGGCCCCCCGACTAAGCCTGGTTTCTCCCAAGGTTTTTTTCTCCATTTAAACACCTATTTGCCACTTGTCTGCCACCTGATGTCACCTGATGGAGTTTGGGTTCCTTGCCGCTGTCGCTTTTGGCTTGCTTAGTTGGGGACACTTGACATTTGACTTGACATTTGATATTCAACAGTGCTTTGATCTGCCTGCATTGACACTATTCTTTTAAGAGCTGCTGTGCAGCCAAATAATGTACCAGTTATCAATGTAAAGCTGCTTTGACACAATCTACATTGTAAAAAGCGCTATATAAATAAAGGTGACTTGACTTTTCATGTTCATACTTTTCAGTTGGCCAAGATTTCTAAAAATCCTTTCTTTGTATTGGTCTTAAGTAATATTCTAATTTTCTGAGATACTGAATTTGGGATTTTCCTTAGTTGTCAGTTATAATCATCAAAATTAAAAGAAATAAACATTTGAAATATATCAGTCTGTGTGTAATGAATGAATATAATATACGAGTTTCACTTTTTGAATGGAATTAGTGAAATAAATCAAGTTTTTGATGATATTCTAATTATATGACCAGCACCTGTAAGTGGGACCGGAAACATGTTGGGAAAGATTAAAAGACTCGGTAATATTCATCAAATTAGAGGCAAAATTATCAGAGATATCATCAACATGAATGTTGAAGTCACCAATAATCACAATTCTAGACAGCTTAAGAATAGATGACAAAAAATCACTGAAATCATCTAAAAAGGAGCTGTTTGGACCAGGTGGCCGGTAAATTAAAATACAATAAATAAAATAAACAGTGATGTCATTGTCCAGCTCATTTCAGATCAGACACCTACGAGATCAAAGGCAGATATTGTGGGATTCAAGATATGTTACTAATAAACTGGACAAGTGGCTGTTAACATATGTATTTGTCATTGAATCATTCATTCAAGAGATTTGTTCATAAATGCTGATTCATCTAGTAAAGAAACAAGTGAAGTATTTATGGGTGAGTCATAGAATAAATAAATAAATAATTTATTCAAATCAATTAAATAGACTGCAGCAATTAATATTTTGTCAGAACCTCTAGTTAATTACATGTTGTTTTGTTTAGTTGGTGTTCAGAATCATGGGAGAATCAAATTTTATTGTGGGTGTGGGTAGGAGCGTTAAAAAAAAAGGAAGATGATTATGGCTGTCTTTTTTGTCAATTCAGGTTTTGTAACATTTTAAAAGCTCTTTATTCCACAGACAGTAAAAACTAGTCAGTAAAAATAAATAAAGGAAATTTACTTTTGATACTTACACTTTTAAAAGCAAGTACTTCTGTACTTTTACTTAAGTAAAAATCTGTCTTTACAAGTAATATGGAGTAATATTTAACAAGCAGTATCTGTACTTTCACTCAAGTAGGGTTGTGTACTTTGTCCACCTCTGCCTTTAACCGAATATGAAGGTATTCCAGTTAGGGAGGAAGTAACTTATCTTGGTATCAATATCTGTAAAAAATCAGTCAGACAGAGTACAATCCAATTTCCAACCCCTTATGGTGAAAATTTAAAAGAAAGTTGATATGTGGCTTATGAGGGATTTGCCACTTAAAGGTAGAGTTCTTTTGTCCAAAACAGAGGGGCTATCTCGTTTAGTCTATCCTGCAAAAGTATTAGAAGTACCAAAATCTTTTCTTAAAACTTTGATTCAACTTCATTAAACTTCAACTCCCCATTCAGTTATCCAATTTTCATAGACAGGTTCTTTTATGTTGGCTTCTTTTAGCCATTTTATGTTGACACATTTTTATGTTGACACATTTTTATGTTGACACATTTTTCCCTCTACAAACAGTTAATTTGGAATAATAAAATTGTTAAAGAATAAATCAATCTTCTACAGCAATTGGGTTAAAAATTATTGATTGACATCAAAGCAAATTTAAAAGTGCTATCTAATGCTAATCGTAAATACTCTAAGATTATTATTCACGTCGGCACTAATGATCAGTCGGAGGTCACTAAAATAAATATTAAAGAGGTGTGTTCGCCAGAGCAATGAGATACTTAGCTTACTGTCCTCACTCAATGGCTGGCTGTCTAAGTGGTGTCTGCAGAATAATATAGGGTTCATAGACAATTGGAAAGGTTTTTGGGGCAGACCTGACCTGTTGAAAAGAGATGGTATCCATCTGTCCTGGAATGTTGCCACTCTTGTTTCTAGTTAAATGGCAGAGCTGAAACATGACAAACTGGGGCCCAGGTCAGGAAGCAGACAGACTGGCTAAACTGACCTTCTGCTAGCTATCTCATGTCACAGAAGTCAGATAAATCCAAACACATAGAGACTCTTTCACCTAGATATCACATAGAGAGTGTGTCTGTTCCCCGATTTAGTAAATACAAAAAACTCCCAATCCCATTTAAGGGTAAAAATTTAATTGATGTTCAACAAATTAAAAACAGATATAAAGCAGATGAACAAATGATAAAGCTTGTGTTGTTGAATATTAGATCCCTTTCTTCAAAAGCACTTATTGTAAATGATATGATCACAGATTTTAAACTAGATGTGCTGTGTTTGACAAAAACCTGGCTAAAACCAGATGATTACATTACTTTAAATTAGTCCACCCCTCAAGATTATTGTTATAAACACGAGATTCGTCTGCAAGGCAAAGGGGGAGGTGTTGCAGTAATTTATAGTAATATCTTCAGTATTACTCAGAAGTCTTTCACATATATGGTGCTTCATGTATCGTTATGTAGTGTACATGATAAATCCCGTTTAACATTTGTGCTGGCTACTTCTATACAGGCCACCAGAGCACCATACAGACTTTATCAAAGAATTTGCTGATTTTCTATCAGAGTTAGTACTGGCTGCAGATAAAGTCCTAATTGTTGGTGATTTTAATATCCATGTAGATAATGAAAAAGACGCATTGGGATTGGCATTTACAGGCATTCTAAACTCTATTGGAGTTACACAACAAGTGTCAGGACCCACTCATTGTCGTAATCACACTTTAGATCTAATATTGTCACATGGAATTGATCAATATCGATGCCATTGAAATTCTGCAGCAGAGCGATGACATCTCAGATCATTATCTAGTCTTGTGTATACTACATTTAGCCAAGGCTGCAAAACCACCTCCCTCTTACAAATATCGTAGAACTATCACCACTAAAGACTGCTTTTTTAAATAATCTTCCTGATCAGTTTCACCTCTTCAGCATACCAGATAGCTTAAAAGATACTAACTACTACTGACTCTCATTTTTGCGTACAGAAAGGCCTTAAAAACTGCTAGATCTGCTTATTTTTCAACTCTCTTAGAAGAAAACATACACAACCCTAGGTATTTATTTGATACAGTTGCTAAATTAACGAGAAATAAAGCTTCAACTTCTGACATTTCCAAACAGCATAGCTTTGACTTTATGAACTTCTTTACTTGCAAGAATGATAATATTAGAGAGAAAATTATAACCATGCAACTGTCTACTACAGTATCACATCAGACAGTGCATTGTAGTGTCCCTGAGGAAAAATTCCATTCATTCGTTGCTATAGGAGAGGAAGAATTGTCTAAACTTGTTAAATCATCAAAATCAACATGTATGTTAGACCTTATACTGACTAAGCTATTGAAAAAGATGCTTCCAGATGTCATAGATCCTCTTCTTAATAACATTAATTCATCGGTAACACTTTACAATAAGATTCATTAGTTAACATTAGGTAACTACATTAGTTAACATGAACTAATAATGAACTGTAATAATACTCTAATTCTAATAATGAATCTTTGTTAATGTTAATTTCAACATTTACTAATAAAATACTACTTGATCCTAGAAAATTAGTCAACAGGTTACAGGTTGAGGTTTTTTATGTCAAAAATACTAGAAAAGGCAGTATCATCACAACTACATTCCTTTTTAGAAAAAAATGGTATCTGCAAGAATTTCCAGTCAGGATTTAGACCATACCATAGAACTGAGACTACTCTCATTAGAGTTACAAATGATTTGCTCTTATCATCAGATCATGGTTGTATCTCTCTATTAGTGTTACTGGATCTTAGATTAGTAAATGCTAATCTAAGATCCATTAGCATTTGATCTAAGATCATTAGCATTTGACACTATCAACCACAACATTATTTTTAATAGACTCAAAATTATGTTGGCATTAGTGAAATTGCACAGGCATGGTTCAAATCATACCTATCTGACAGTAAATGAAGAGATGTCATACCGATCACAAGTTCAGTGTGGAGTACTGCAAGGCTCAGAACTAGGACCGTTGCTTTTCACTCTGTGCATGCTACCCTTGGGAGAAATCATTAGGAAGCATGGCATTAGTTTTTTCTGTTACACTGATACTCAGCTCTATATTTCTTCGCACCCTGACAAAACTTACCCATTTGCAAAATCAACAGAATGCATAGCTTATATAAAAAAATGGATGACTAGTAATTTCCTACTACTAAATTCAGAAAAAACAGAGATTCCAATTTGTAGTGTCTGTTCAAAATTGGATCTGCCCGTCAAGTTAGAATCTTCAGAATGCTTTTAGCCTCCTGAACTGTGCATGTAAATCACGAATCGGCTCCGGCAAGTCCGGGACCAATTGCCCCATTGGCACCTTTGTTACCCCAGTAAAGAAAAACAGAACACATTCTCACCAGCCCCAGAGACTTCAAAGAGTCACCCTGGTGGGACTAAAGGACATACGGTCACAGACACTGGCCACAACCCCAATACACACACACATACAGACACTCACAAACACGCATGGAGATTGTGAATGTACATTTATCCTCCAAATATGACTGTGCCAATATGTACCCGTCGCTGTATTTAAAGGTGCACGTATTTATCCCTAGTATATAAGCTTAGCTACGACTGTAGTTGTATTAGTTTTCTTCTAAACGATAAAACTCAAGTATAAACTGTATCTCACCTTTTATGTCTTTGCCATCTGACAAGTTTGGTCTCATTGTAAAGCTTTCGTTATGCTCTAATTGAAAATGTATGTCACATGACTGTAAAATGCATTCTTCTATTTTTAATGGTACTTTGAAGAAAATGTACTCCGATCGGACACTTCGTAAACCATGCAAATTAGGTCATAAATGGAGACAAAGAAAGAGTTTGCCCGCCAAAATCGCACCCTCATCATTGGCTGATGTATCCCAGGAGGCGTTCTGGCCTGTTGTCCTTAAAACACAATGACACGCATCTCTCATTGTCTCTCGATTGTCTCTCGCCATTTCACACACGTCTCTCCCGGACGTCTCGGCGACCGCGCTTCCATCACGCGCCCCCTCTCTTCGGGACGACCATCTTTTGGCAACAAGTTTCTTTGTCAAACCCTCTTCATCCGTCGCCCTAAGTCTTCTCTCTTCATCGCCTAGGAGACGGACTCTTTTTCTTTATTTTCCGGTTATCTTACTCTTAAGTTAAACCCTTGTTTGAAAATCCCGCCGAAGAACACCTTCTCGGAAAAGGACCAATCGCTTCAGCCGCACGCACCGAAACTCCCGCAGAAACACGAAACGACCACAGCACCTGAACCTATGCAAGTATAGAACCATTCTTTCCAAAGCGTTTTAAGCTCGATGTGTAAGCTGAGTTTCCTTGCTGGCTCTCAAAGGTTTTAACTGTTAGTAAGTTGCCATTCCTTTGATCACCTCTGTTTTCTTGACTTTACTTTCGCTTTCTATATATGTGTATTGTTTGTGTATGTTTAGTAGTATAGTCTCTGTATCCGTAGTTTCATATATTAAATACATTATATTCATGCTCGATTGTTTTTTTTGCTCATGCAACAAACCCAGGTCACTTTAACGTTTCGATCCAGTATCCTTGCTTTACGCATTGATGCTAGAATAGGAAGTCTTTCTCGTGGCCAGAGAAAAACCTTCCTTTTATAATCGGCTATGAGGAGCTAACGGTTTGCTGGACAAACTAATAGTTTCTCTAAATTATTATCAAACCAGAACTAATCATATATGTGATTGATTATAATTCGTTGTAATTAATTCACAATATATGTATAATTCCCTCTCGGGTCGGTATATGTATTATAATTAATCATAAAGCTTTATGATTTATTATATTCATATATTTCACCCATAAATTAATTAAATACCTGTACTGATTCGCTACAAATTATTGGCTCAAATTCTCTCTTAACACTTGATGGCTGTTCTGTTAAGTCTTCGTCATCAGTTAGGAACCTGGGTGTGCTCTTTGATTACAATCTTTGATTTGAAAGCCACATTTCTAGCATCTGTAAAACTACATTCTTCCATCTTAAAAAAATATCATATGCTCTCAATTACAAATGCGTTTGTAGTTAGTTCATGCGTTCATGACCTCAAGGCTAGATTATTGTAATGCTCTACTGGGTGGTTGCCCTGCTCGCTTAATAAACAAACTACAGCTAGAGTTCTTACTAGAACCAGGAAGTATGACCATATTAGCCCAGTTCTGTCAACACAGCATTGGCTCCCTATTAAACACCGTATAGCTTTTAAAATCTTGCTAAATTGCTTACAAAGCACTAAATGGTGTAACTAAAAGTTTGCAGCCAAACTTATTTTACTGTTGGCCAGTTGATAATACCTAGAATATCAAAATTAACCGCAGATGGTAGATCCTTTTCTTATTTGGCACCTAGCATTGTTTGGGAAGCAGACACACTCTGTACTCATTACATCAAAAGAAGAATGGCATCTATGCCATCTACTAATATTAGTCTCTCTGTTTATCCCAAGGTTTACCGTTGTCAGTCGGATCCGGGCCGTATCCAGATCAGATGGAGGACCTGCGCCTAGACACGACCACAACGTATCTCTGAAGTGTCAGCTAGATTGTGTCAACTAGACTCTCCCCTGTGAAGGCCTCATCGACATGACAGCCAGTGGCACAGATCCTCAACAAAACCCTTTCCATACCGACGTGATGAATCCGATCTTCAACCAGATGGAACTGGATTAAATATTTTGACTGTTCCGATCCCAATTTGACTTATGACTTTTGACTCATGCACTGTTCATTGTTGGCCAGAGGAGGACTGGTCACCCAACTGAGCCTGGTTTCTCCCAAGGTTTTTTTTTTTTCTCCATTTTTGTCACCTGATGGAGTTTGGGTTGCTTAACTGGGGACACTTGATATTCAACACTTGATATTTTTTATCGGTCTGCCACCATTGTATGCAAATTGGACTGAGCTGGACAATGACATCACTGTTTTTTCCAGAGCTTCTGTGTAGCCAAACTTATTTTCCTGTTATCACTGTAAAGCTGCTTTGACACAATCTGCATTGTAAAAAGTGCTATATAAATAAAGGTGACTTGACAAAGTACACAACTCTATTACTTGAGTGAAAGTACAGATACTACTGGTCAAATATTACTCCATTACAAGTGAAAGCTGTATAGACAGATTTTTACTTGCTGTACTTAAGTATCAAAAGTAAATTTCCTTTTTTTTATGTCAAAGCATTGTTTTATTATTGTTGCATTGTAGTATGTAATACTTACAATACCTAATGCCTCTGAAGCAACCTTCTGAATACACTGAATAGCTTTTACTCTCAGTGGAATAAAGAGCTTTTAAAATGTTACAAAACCTATAGAAATGAAACAACTGAATTGACAAAAAAAAAAAAAAGACAGCCATAATCATCTTAATTTTTTTTTATTTAACGCTCCTACCCACCCCCACAATAAAATTTGATTCTCCCACAATTCTGAACACCAACTAAACAAAATAACATGTAATTTACTAGTGGTTCTGACATAATTGCTGAAGTCTATTTAAAATTGTTTAATTGATTTGAATGAATTATTTTTAAAAAATATGTTTGATGATTCAATGATTCAATAAATTACTCATAAATACTTACCTTTTTCATTACTAGATGAAACAGCATTTATGAACCAATCTCATATGAATGATTCAATGACAAATACCATTTTTTAACAATCACTTGTCGACTTGTCGCCACCTGGTTGCGAAACAATGTAATGATACAATCATTATTTCAAGCATCAAGTTAACTTTCAGAAGGTGTTTGCCCTGTTTTGGTCATAGACATCAGTGTTTATATGCAAACTGTAAACTTTTATCCCTGTACTTCTGTGATAATTTGAATATTTGTAACGCAGAATGAAAATAATGATAGGCTACTGTGTGGTTGAAAAGACTGTTTTTGAAGCTGTTTCATGATAACTGCTCTCTCTGGCTCAGCGACAGCACCAACATAGATTTGAATCTTCCGGTATGATTTTTGTCAAACGTTTAAGACAGGTAAATCGGTATCTTTTAGGTAAGCGATTGTGTGGGTGTTTGAAACGAGATTGCGATCTTTTTATGAATAATCGTGCAGCTCTACACATAACAATTAATTATACAAGGAAACAAAAGTTATAAGATATTAACTTATTTAATCGTCTTCTTCCATTTTGGTCTTGTTTGGGTGTTGCTTTGCAAGAAGTCAGTCGGAGAACAGGTGCACGGTCACTCAAGGCTTCCTTATTTATTGGGCCTGAGACAGTCAACTGGGAGAGAAAGCATCTCAAAGCATTTTGAAAGTGACACACTTCCTGCTGCCAGTTTGTGGCATGTTTTGCATCCATGTGATCAGACTCCTACACCAACACACTGGTGAAGTTTCATAAAAATTAATCAATATAACACACTTCCTGATTCCCTTTTCTCGCCATAAATTCGTTGCCTCGCCATGGCCAAACTGTTCGAGATATCAAAAATCTGCTGGCAATTTTTCATCATCAATGTCTTGACTTCATGCTGACCGAGTTTGGCGGTGATCGGATTGATCGCCTAGGAGGAGTATATCAAATTCCAGAGCATGCGTTTTTCAAACAACCCGTAATAGTCGACTTCCTGTTGGGGTGGCGTATAACTTAGAGAACGAAAGTTGTTAGGCCTGATGAGGTCTATTTGTGTGCCGAGTTTCATACAAATACGTGCAAGCGTGTTTGATACATGGACCAAGTTTTCGGACTTTGTTCAAGGGGGCGCTGTTGAGCCCCCTGCCATGCCCGGGTACCAGCCTCTGTGGCGTCCTAATGGCTGCAGATTCCAATGTGTGTGCCAATTTTCAAGAGTTTTTGAGCATGTTAAGTCTCCCAAAAAGCCCCGGAAGACGGAAATTTAAAAAAAAATATATATATAGCTGCAAGCACCGATGACGAGCCCAAGCCCGGTGGCATCACCACCCCGGTTGCTTCAGGGCAACTGTGCACAGCGGGCAATAGGCATTTAAAACGGTTAAACAGCAAAGGACTATGTCAAATTCACTCCACATTTACTGCACTTTAAGGTGGTGCTATAGAGCCCCTCCTCCCCACCCATTTCTAAGGCTTTGCCCATGTCTACTGGATAATAATCCTGACATGTGTCGAGTTTCATACAATTTGAAGCATGCTAAGAGTCTCAAAAGCATCCAAAACGAATGTTAAAGTTTGATGGGTTGCCAAGGCAACTGTGTTTGAGATATCACGATTCTTTTCAAAGGTCTACATCTGCCATGTTTTGACATTATTCAAATGAAGTTTGAAGCAAATCGGGTAAAAATAAGAAGGTACCACCCCATTTTTGTCAAAAGGTGGCGCTATGGAGGCCCTTCTCCCTGCCCATTTATATGGTTTTGCCTTCAGCTTGGGCCCTAATAGCAATAATCCTTAGAAGAACAATAGACCCCTGCGCCTTAGTGGCTTGGGCCCTAATAATCAAACAGCACAAATAAATACAGTAAAGCAAAGATACAAATAAATAAAGCTTTTCAGGTTTTTCATGTATCCAGTTTTCAGGTACAGAAATTGAATAAAGTAGCTAATAAAATGTAAAACAACATTGCATGTAATCTTGACTGTATAAATAAAATAAAGATCAAACATTATTAATTATTAAGTTACTATTCAGTCATGAGTCTTTTGTTGTTTGATTAACATTAAAAACACATTCAGACAGCAGGAATGCAAGGGCTGCTGTCTCTTTAAGACATAACACACGGATCAGTACACTGATACTGAATACATGCATTCTTTCTCGACTGTATAAGTTCACCTAAGACATAACCGACTATGCTTGCTAGGATATTCGCCAAGACGGGCATGTTGATGTAATTTTGTGTGAATTTGTCCATTCAAGCACAAGACTTGAAAGAGACCTCAATATTTGCGCGCGGTACACGCGCTTTCGCGTGCGCGCTTTAGATGAGTGCACAAATCTTCTCACTGTTTTTTTGTTTTGTGATGGTTGTTCATGAGTCCCTTGTTTGTTCTGAGCAGTTAAACTGAGCTCTGTTCTTCAGAAAAATCCACCAGGTCCTGCAGATTCTTCAGTTTTCAAGGATTTTTTTTCATATTTGAACCCTTTCCAGCAGTGACTGTATGATTTTGAGATCCATCTTTTCACACTGAGGACAACTGAGGGACTATTAAACTATTAAAAAAGGTTCAAACATTCACTGATGCTCCAGAAGGAAACACAATGCATTAAGAGCCGGGGGTGAAAACTTTTTGAATTTGAAGATCAAGGTAAATTGTACTTAATTTGTCTTCTGGGAAACATGTAAGTATCTTCTGTTGCTTCTGAAGGGCAGTACTAAATGAAAAAAATTGATATTTAAACGAAATAAGAAAAATTTGTACATCTTTATCAATATATATTTTTTTTTTCCAACTACACATGGTTGATGTATTTATTTTCTTTTGTACTGTGCAATACTGTATTCATAACCACAAATGCTTACAGTAAAAAAAAAAAAAAAATAGTTTGGTTTCAATCTTTCTTTCACGCTTACCATGATTTTTTCAACATCTCTCTGCAAATTACTTTCAATCTTATACAGAAATGTACATAGCAGCTTATGAAAGAAGAGCTTTAGGTTTTGAATAATTGTGTATATATGATATATCCAAAAATAGAATATTATGGCAAATGTGTTTGCAAAGTAAGACAAATGTTTGCTTTTAAGATGTGTTTGTGATATTTTGAATGCAGAGTTTCATTTTGCATTTTGTTTGTGCAATTCTTGGATTTGTGTGTAAAGTTTTGAAAAAAAGAGACAAAGTTTTGAAAATGTGTGTAAGCAGTTGAAAAAAACTGTAACATCATTGCATGTTTCTCTATTTAACTTTTTTTATTAAAAACATAACATTTAAAACATAATTATAAAGGTAAAATGCACTGGGAAATCAATTTAAGGGGGCAAATATTGTCCCTTATGGAAAAGGTGTGACTGCAGGAAGAGAGGGGGTACGCAGAAGTATGTTAAATGGGTTTGGGAACCACCTGGCCTACACCAAATACTGATCCCTAAACCTACCCGTCTCCACCCCCTGGATCTGCATCAAACCTCGCCCCCCTGGATCGTGTGTACTGCAGTGAGGAGCTATGAAGAATACAATTGTATTGAAAGATTGAACGAAAGGAACCGGACAGTTGTATTTACACTGCAAAAAAAACAACAAAAAAAAACAAGGCCTTTCTGTTTCCATAAAAAATCTACTATTTATAAACCTCCTAAAACATATGTTTACCTCATAGGCAAAACTGCATAATTTTGATTTGTTTAAAACAATTAAAAAATACTATTTGGCCAGAGTAAAAGAGTAACTATCAGAAATCTGAAAAGTGTTTTATACAATTTTGCTTTTACGGATATTTTGATAGCCTATATTTATTCTAAAACAAGCCAGTGATACAAATGATTTTAGCATTTGTGTGACTGTACAAATGGCATTGCACACAAGGATATGCATAGTAAAATTAAGCGTGTAAGCTCCACATGTGGTTATTTCGGGGAGGAAACGAGGTGGAGATGCATGTACGCACAATCTTCCGCTGATCGATTTTGTGCAGGTTCTGGCGTAGGCATGTTTTTTTCAATCTGAAAACTTTTGGATGAAATCTACCTAAAGTTTTATACATGAGGCCCCTAGTCTGGAGAATAGAGTGGGCCTTGAGTACCACTTTTAGTGTGTAAGCATGTTTTAAAAAAAACTGTAAAAGGCCTTTCTCTGCAACTGGGGATGACTTGTATAAACCCTGTATATATTTACATATAGGATTATACAATTATCTAGTGATAACACCATGTTATTGCACATGCATTTCTTTCCACCAGATGGCACCAATCTGCCTCCATTCATTTTAAAATGATTTGATCTATTTTGACTGCATACATTTTTTTTTTTTTTAAATATATTTTTATTTTATATAGAAATAAATGGTGAATATTTAGTACCATGAAATCCCCTAAATATTAAAAGAAAAACATTATTACAGTTTTTTTTTCAACTGCTTACACACAAAATTCTTACTTGTCACACAATTTCTGAAACCTGACATTCAAACACCAGAACCACACACCAAATCTGCAAAACCATACACTAATTCTCGGCCTTCAACTCAGTTTTCAATTTTCATAAAACACTTTTTGCAAAACACAACACACGATTCTCTATGTAACACACAATAATCTAACAGGAAGTATCTTGATTTCCTTTTTCAAACACAGCCAGTAAAAAAAATACGTAGTTTGGTTTCAATCTTGCTTTCGTGTTTACCGTGAAATTTTCAACATCTTTGCCAATTACTTACTTTACTACATAAATGTACATAGGAGCTCATGAAAGCAGAGCCTTAGTTTTTGAATAACTGTGTGTATATGATATATCCAAAAATAGAATAAAGGTAAAATAGCAATAAATAGCAAAGGTGTTTGTAACGTAAGACAAATGTTTGCTTTTGAGATGTGTTTGTGATATTTTGAATGCAGTGCTTCATTTTGCAAGAGATGTGAGGCATTTTGCATTTTGTGTGTGCAATTCTTGGATTTGTGTGTAAAGTTTTGAAAAAAAAAGAGGCAAAGTTTTGAAAATGTGTGTAAGCAGTTGAAAAAAAACTGTAATAATATATTAATAATATTTTGTATAACTAAACATATAGTCCATTTCATTGAAAGAAAAAACTCATTCCGTTTTGCAATCAGGAGATATATGAACTATAACAAATGTGCTATTGCATTGCATACACGAACTGACTTATTTTTTTCTTCATTACAGTTTTTTCTGAATGCTTAAACCCTAACCGTGATTCTTATAGCACAATTTCTAAAACTATTAATACTTAAAGCAAAACCACTCACTGAGTTTGCAAAACTAAAAGCACAAACACTGCTTTGCACTCAGTTTGCAATTTTGTAACACACACTTTGCAAAACTGTAGGTACAATCCACTGCACAGCACTCTTTGCTACACAACTCACTGCTTTACACTCAATTTCCAAATGATCAACACACTCCTAGCAAAACTATACACATGTATGGCTATTATTTACACTATTTTGCCAACTGTCTGGCACACTGTCACATGTGAAAACTGTTTTAGATAATTAGTTCACTTTGCAATCAGCCTAAGCACTATAAATAAGCCACAGGTAAGCTGTCCGTGTGGAGTACAATGGAGGGAGCAGGAAGAGTGAGAAGAGTGAGAATTAGAGGAGGCCGAGGAAGAGGACGTGGAGGTGAAGAAGTAGGAGGAAGAGGAGGAGGAATAGGACGCGGAGGTGAAGAAGCGAGAGGGAGAGGACGACAAGGACAAGGAGGTGAAGTTAGAAGAAGAGGACAAGGAGGAGCAAGAGGAGGACGAGGAGGGGGAAGAGGAAGGGTAAGAAGAGTAAGAAATAGAATTACTGATGACATCAGAGCTACAATAGTGGACCATGTAATCAACCATGGAATGACCCTGAGGGAAGCTGGCCAACGGGTTCAGCCTAACTTGAGCCGCTACACTGTAGCAAGCATCATAAGGACATTTCAAAATGAGAATCAGTTAGTACAGTCACTTTGCACTAAGTTTTGTAGCACTGCCATACTCTAATGAGAAACACAACAATACCATACATGTAAAAATACTGAAATTGTTACTTTACAGAATTGCTAGACGTCTAGATGCTGGGGGCAGAGGAAGAATGTTCACTGCAGAACAAGAGACCCATATTGTCAATATGGTGATTGCAAATAATTCCATAAGGCTACGAGAAATTCAGCAGCGCATAATTGAGGATAACACCACCTTCCAAAACATACACAATGTGAGCATTTCTGTATTATCTTGTGTACTTGCCCACAACAGAATCCGAATGAAACAAATCTACAGAGTCCCTTTTGAAAGAAACAGTGAACGTGTAAAACAACTGCGATATGACTATGTGCAGGTAAGCTATAGTATCAATGGTACTGAATCTGGAAGTGCATACTGTAGTACTGTGCATGGGCCTGCTGTGCTGCATTTGTTTTGTCTTGTCCAGAGAGTGATGGAGCTAGAGGCAGATGCCATGGGTCATGAGCAGCTTTTTGTGGATAAAGCAGGTTTTAACCTCACTAAAACAAGGAGACGTGGCAGGAACATTATTGGACACCGTGCCATAATCAATGTCCCAGGACAACATGGTGGTAACATAACTATGTGTGCAGCTATAAGTCAAAATGGTGTTGTTCACCATCATGCAACCCTAGGCCCATATAACACTGCATACATTATTACATTCCTGGACACCTTACATGACATGCTCACTAATGTTCAGAGACCAGAGCAGACCAGATACGTCATCATATGGGACAATGTTAGTTTCCATAGGGCTGCTTTGGGCCGCAACAGGTTTACAGATCACCCACTCTTCACTGTACTCAACCTCCCCCCATACTCTCCATTCTTGAATCCAATTGAAGAGTTCTTCTCTGCCTGGCGCTGGAAGGTCTATGACCGTTATCCCCATCAACGCAAAGCCCTTTTACAGGCAATGGAGGAGGCATGTGGGGATATTGACAAGGCATCATGTCAGGCCTGGATACAGCATTCCAGAAGATATTTTCCCCGGTGCCAAGAGGACATTGCATGTGATGTAGACGAAATTTTGTGGCCGGACACAGAGAGACAACACGATGTAGACTGATTTTTTTTTTTTTTTCTCAGTGAAATTACTATTTTGTGTTTTGACTTGGAAAAATACACTTGTGTTTGTTTTGATGTGTGTAAAATAACACCAGTACTTGAAGTTTGGATCCCTTTATGTTTACAGAACTATGACAAAAGTATGACCTCAAACTGACATAGCCTACCTTGTGCACAGAGAAAGCAAAAGCCAGATGTGTTTTTTATTCATACCATCAGTGTGTAGTTGGCACATTGTGTGCTTATTAATGTGATGGCTTGTGTTAACTGTTTGATACGAAAATACCATTTTTACGAAGGTTTATTAGCTTTTGCAAGAGAACTACAATGTTTTGCTGATTTGGTAAAGCATTTTCTTATTCGTTTGTAGAGTTTTGCAAAAATAGCCAATAGTTACAAAAAATATGCTTAAGCCATCAGAAAAAAACTGTAAAGAGATAGCATTTTTCAGCACTGAAGACATAACATGTTTGTTGCATTGCATTGTATTGTGCATTCAGGGATAACATATGAGCTAAACCATGACAAATGTGCATTCCATTGCATACTTATTCCTTTGTGCACTGAAGTGATAACACAAAACAATATGTGCTGTTGCATTGCGATGCATACAAGAAATAACGTTGTGCATTCAGGAGATAACATATGAGATAAACTATAATAAATGTGCTATTGCATTGCATTGCATACAAGATCTAACATTCCATTTGTGCATTCGGGGATAACATATGAGCTAAACCATGACAAACGTGCATTGCATGATAATGTGAGATAAACTTTATTGCACTGCATTGCATACAAGAACTAACTCATTCCGTTGTGCATTCAGGAGATAACATATGAGATAAACTCTATTGCACTGTATTGCATACATGAACTAATTTATTCCTTTGTGCACTGAATAAATAACACATAACATGTGCTGTTGCCTCGCACAGCATTCAAGAACTAACTAATTCTGTTGTGCATTCAAGAGATAACATATAGGAAAACCCATATCAAATGTGCTATTGCATTGCATTGCATTGCTTACAGGAGCTAACTTATTCCTTTGTGCAGTGAACAGAAAACATAAAAATGTGCTGTAGCATTACACACATGATGTGAAAATCCATTCCAGTGAAGAAAGACATGTGCTGTTGCATTGCAATGCATACAAGAACTAACTCATTCAGTTGTGCATTCAAGAGATAACATATGCGATGTTGCATTGCACTGCATTCAAGATCTAACTTATTCCACTTAAGAGTAGCATGTTTGATGCAATGTGACTTAATCTATTGTGTGACTTAATCTATTGTGATTAAGTACATTGTGACTTAATCTATTGTGTGACTTAATCTATTGTGATTAAGTACAATGTGACTTAATCTATTGTGCAGTGAAAAATAACATAAGATATGTACTTGTTTGATTGCATTGTTTACATGAACTACCTTATTCGGTTGGGTATTGAAGAAAAACAGAAAATATGTGCTGTTGCATTGCAATGCTTACAAGAACTAAACTATCTGTTGTGAACTAAATTATCTGTTTCATAGCATTACATACAAGAGCTAACTTGTTCATGTGCACTTAAGTGATAACACATAACATATGTGAGTTGCATTGCAATTGCAAGAACTAATGCATTCCTTTGTGCATTCAGAATATAACATACGAGACAAACCATAACAAATGTGCTTTTGCATTGTAGTGCATACAAGAAATTACTTATTTGTGCATTGAAGTGATAACATTTTTGTTGCTGCATTGCATTACATTCAAGATCTAACATTCCGCTGTGCATTGACGAGATAACATAAAAATGTGCTGTTGCATTACACACAAAGTGAAGAATAACACAATTGTTATTCTTCACACTCGTTTCATTGCATTGTATACAATAACTAACTTATTCCGTTGGTCGTTGAAGACAAAACATGTGTGCTGTTGCATTGAAATGCGTACAAAAGCTAAATTATCCTTTGTGCATTGACATGATAACACCTCAAACATGCTCTGTTTCATTGCATTGCAAAAACAAATTTGTTTCGTTGTGCTTTTAAAAGATAACGTGTTTGTTGCCTTGCATCGCATACAAGATCTAACATTCCGTTGTGCCAACGCACGGCAGTTCGTGACATAGTCACGAAATTTAATCTATTGATTCGTGTTCGTGGACACGAATTTCCCCTTTTTTTCATGTCACTCAACATGACTTTTAATCTAATGTATTTCTGTAGGACGTATCTTTCGTGAATACACCACGTTTTCCTTTCTGCCACTCGGGAGCACAGACGCTGTATTTTTTATATATATATATATATATATATATATATATATATATATATTGTTATTAATTTTTAAACTTTAAGCGCTACATTACTCAACATTTAAACAGTAGATTTTATCCTTGTTTTATTGCTTTATATTATGTAGGTGGCTACACGCTTTGGTTTGGTGTGTCAAATCTAACAGTGAATACTACAGTAACCATGAGCCTTATCGACGTTACTATGGTGACGACGCCAGCTAAAACTACCCGAGGACCCGCCGCCGATTCTCTTTTAATGATATGAAAGTGAAAGTGAAAGTGAAGTGACATGTGGCCAAGTATGGTGACCCATACTAGGAATTTGTGCTCTGCATTTAACCCATCCAAGTGTACACACACAGCAGTGAACACACACACACCGTGAACACAGCCATTGCTGCGACGCCCGGGGAGCAGTTGGGGGTACGGTGCCTTGCTCAAGGGTCTCACCTCAGTCTTGGTATTGAGGGTGGAGAGAGCGCTGGATATTCACTCCCCTCACCAACAATCCCTGCCGGACCTGAGACTCGAACCCATGACCTTTGGGTTACAAGTCCGACTCTCTATCCATGACCATCATTTTTAATGAGACTGTCCTCCGAAGAAAAACGACCCCATAGGTCGTTTAAGCGTATGTCGTCATCAAATGACCTTTGACTGCAATGAGAGGAAGGAGTGATCTTAAGCGTCGTAGTCCAGGTGTGTTTTATTTTATTTTTTAAAGTTATCGTTCTGATTGTCTGCAATTCATGCGTAAGTAACAATACCACTGAACGAATGTGATTTTACCACAGTAACTGTAGCTCGATCCTAAAGCCCAGTGACCACAGCACTTTCCATATTTTTACCATAGTAACTGTAGTTTTGCTCTGGTATTTGTAGTTAAATAAGAGTAACACAACACCATGCTTTTAACACTGTGGTATTTGTAGTTAAAACACAGTAACAACATTGACCATGCTTTTGCCGCAGAAACTGTGGTTTCACTGTGTACTATTTGTAAAGCACAGTAACACAACACTTACCATGGTATTATCACAGTTACTGTAGTTCCCTTTCAGTCGGTCAAGTTCGACGTACGTCAGTAGTGACCGATGAATTGGGATTGGGAAAGAGAGCCCTATCAGCTTCAAGTGAAACTAAACAAGCCAATGGAATTGGCGTGCAATATTTGCATAATACGCACCGCCCCCGCCAGGTGGGTGTAAATAGGGAAGTGGATGCAATCGCAGTCTGTCTTTCGCTTC